>NC_091220.1:30494496-30796996 GCF_040958095.1 Procambarus clarkii | reverse complement strand
TGTGGAAACCTCCGCTCTTTTCCATGACTGTTACATCTAGAAAGGGCAGCTTCCCATCCTTTTCCATCTCGTAAGTGAAACGCAGCACGGAACTCTGCTCAAATGCCTCCTTCAGCTCCTGCAGATGTCTGACGCACGACCCAGCAGCAAGGAATGTCTGAGAGCACGACCCAGCAGCAAGGAATCAAGCCTTCACGATAAAATATCGCCAGGATCTGATTCGTGATCAGATATACAAGGCAGAGAATGAAATCAAAGACAACAAAACGCAACTACTTCATGCTACAAACGAGTGGAGAAATAGCAACATCGACGAAAGTATCCGTACCCGCATTGAACAACACCTCGACATCCTCACAGACCAACATCACCTCAGCACTGAAACAAGGATTATCAAGAAACTAACAACATTATATGGAGGACCTATGGCAATTCCACGACCAAGAGATGGCTTCCTGAACCTTGCAGGAATTAACCTCACTGAGGACCAAGTCACTCTCCTAAATCTGGGCATAAACTGTCATGTTATGTCCAGACCGAGTGAGATGGCCCGGAAAGTAGAGTTGGAAATTCTGTTGGACGACATATTCGACCTCGTGACACAAAAGAAGGTCACTACCAAAGATACCTTACAAGCAGAACTTATTGCAGAAGGAGGAAAGAATCGAGGCAATTACAGAAGCACCATACTGTCCCCCGAGCTCAAAGCGGCAGCTAAAAGCCTTCGTGAGAACAAGGAGATAGTTGTCAGGAGAGGTGACAAGTCGCCAATATATGTCATTCTTAAAAAAGACGAATATCTGGCGAAAATGAACATCATACTCTCTGACCAAACTAAGTTCCAAAGGGTAACGAAGGACACTACAGCCGAATTAAAAGCAAAGGTCAACAAACTGATCGAAACTGAACGCCAAGAAATCCGGACACCACCTGCCAAAGATCATTGGGGAATATAAACCTGGATATGCGTATGGAAATGTTGTTATGGTGCCCTCTCCTATCTCTTTCGTTTGCCGGCTTAAAGCCGGCTTAAAGTTGTCATATCAGCTCTCCCTACTGATTCTCTGAGGTTCAGGGAGTCTAATGATATATGTGGCGACCAGACCGGCTGCCAGTAAAGGGAAGGAAGTTACATTATAAGTTGTAAATAAAGGGAAATTGGCGCCCTGTTATAAAATGAAAGAGTATCCCTTAATGCAGATATGACCTTTTGGAAGGGACACTAGCCGATCGCGGATTGGCCGACTTAGGTCGCGGGCGACAAATCAGGGCCCGCCATGACGTCACCGAGTGCCCCGGGCGGCGCCAACGTCAGAAGTGGCCCGACCTTGGAAGCGACAGGACGCACCTCGGTCTGCTCTCCAGGATTAGAGGCTCTACAAGCCTTTCTTAGTGGATTAGTGCTGGCTATCGCAGCCCATCGAATATATTGGAGACCCCGCGCTTCTGGGAAGCAACAGGAACCAAGTTTATTGAGCGAAAGAGGGCCAAACTTGGAAAATATTCGGCGACGACGCAGGGCGGCGACGACGCAGGGCGGCGACGTTGGACGTTGAGGGTCAGAAAAGGTGTGGTGGGCAAGCCTAGCTGTGCCCGGGTCACATCCACTGAGGGTCTTGGAAGGACGACACCGTGCCTAGGACAAGGAGCAACGCCTTGTGGAAGGGGCGAGTGTGGGAAAAATAGTGATTAGCTCAGCGCCCATCGATGAACCAGGATTGGGGCAGCTGAATCTCAGGGATTGGAACGGCGACGACGCGAAGGCTCCACGACACCTGAGGACCTGTGGAACGTCCTGGATCGTCAAGGATCGACCCAAGGAAGCGTGGGAACCTCACACCATCGAGGGACAGGCGTCGTGGGCCTGGAATGTAAGGTAGATCATTTTCCCTCCCATTATCTCTTGTGTGAGTAGGCTAGTTAGGCCACAATAGTTACTTATGTATGTGGCAGCAGGACTTTAATACTTTAATAGTAGAATAGGCTGCAAGGCAGCTTGTGTCCAGGACTGTCAGAGAGGACAGTGTGTATTGATGGCAGGACAGTGAAGAAGAGGCGCCGCCGTGGTGAAGAGGCCCTCCTGTGAGAGTGTGAGACTCCTGTCTTTCTGCACAGTTGAAGGAGTGTTGGAGGTCGTGGGAGAAGAGGCTGACGATCTCCAGACTTATTATCCATATTTCCATATTCATGTATTACTGGTGTTTGTGTGTGTTCATGTAATTTGCATCAGTAAATTCACACGTTTTATCACTGTGTTTAAGTGTGCTTCCATTTATGATATTTTCTCTATGAGCATACACGAAGGTTATCATAGTATCACCTAGGGAACACTACGTTCTCTATAGCAGTTCCTATTGCCTGGAGAGTGGTAGAGACAGCACAGACTTACATAAAAGTGTACCCTTAGCCATCTGATCAGTATCTGTGCCTGAATGGTGGCAACTATTAACGTAGTGGCTAGAGAGAGGTAAAGCCACACAGACCCTCCTGGGAGAGTACCCTGGGCCAACAGTCTAGTAGCAGATCTATGGGAGTAGCAATCTTCTGGCTACAAACAATATATATTACACCCACTGAACTGCATTACTGGGGTGCAGATATAATAACCCAGCTGGCGACCTTGCTAAGAAGAAGATAGAGAAGATAGGTGGGAAAGGAGTTCCTGCAACCTTTTTTTTGTCTGGCAGGCAAGACTCAGAGAGGTTATAATTATAAGGTAAGCCTGAGTCTTCCTTCACTCCTCCACGGGTCTAGGCCGGAACTGTTAACAGCAGTTTCCCCGTGTTTGACTGAAGGGCTTCCAGGGTGAATCAGTGGCACCCCCTTTTGTGGTGGAAGCAAAGACCTGCGGAGGTGGGCATTGTTGGTCCTCTCCTGTGTGACCAAGAAGACTCCGGTGAGTACCGGGAGTCGGAGGGGCTGAGTATTTGGGCCTTTTGAGCCCCTAGCAGCTGAGTGTTAGCAGAGCCCCGGCCCACCCACCCCCACGAGACAATGTCAAGACACACAAGCCTGGAAACCCACTTCGGCCAATCATTAGCCAGATACCCACACCCACGTACAGACTGGCGAAGCGACTCAACGGCCTGCTGACTCCTTATGTTCCCTGCGCCTTCAGCCTGAAGTCTCCAAAGGAATTTGTTGACTTACTGCGGGGCACACGGGCCACAGGGATAAGAGCCTCGTTGGACGTAGAATCGCTGTTTACCAACGTACCTGTGGACGAGACAATCGGGATGATAGCCGACAGAGTGTATCGTGATCCAGCCTGTACTCCTCTTGACATACCAAAAAATATTCTGAGGAAACTACTCCAAGCTTGTACTAAAGAGGCACCCTTCTTGAGCCCGGATGGGCACATGTATAAGCAAGTAGATGGGGTCGCCATGGGTTCTCCCCTAGGTGTCCTGTTTGCAAACTTCTACATGGGTACCATCGAGCAAAAAGTCTTAGTCGACATGAACTTGAAACCGGCCATATATTGCAGGTATGTTGACGACATTTTTACACAGGTACCTGATGTCAGACATCTGCAGGAGCTGAAGGAGGCGTTTGAGCAGAGTTCCGTGCTGCGTTTCACTTACGAGATGGAAAAGGATGGGAAGCTGCCCTTTCTAGATGTAACAGTCATGGAAAAGAGCGGAGGTTTCCACACTGCAGTCTACACTAAGGAA
Organism: Procambarus clarkii; assembly: GCF_040958095.1. NCBI lineage: Eukaryota > Metazoa > Arthropoda > Malacostraca > Decapoda > Cambaridae > Procambarus > Procambarus clarkii. The sequence continues at coordinate 30,793,322 of NC_091220.1, read as the reverse complement.
ACGAACATAAGAATGTGCCTAAATGCCAACAGCGACAGCCCAGACAGGTACAAGAGGAGTGTTGTTAACGCATATGTCGACCGTGCTCTCAGCCACAGCTCAGAATGGATGCAAGTCGACGAAGAACTCTGTAGGGTAAGGCAGGTCCTAGTCAACAACGGCTTCTCCAATGGTTTCTTCGAAGACATCATAAGAAGGAAAGTGAAACGCCATGCAACCTCTGAAGAGACAACTAACACAACACCTATACCCCCTATTAGACTATTTTACAGGAACTTCTTTTCCACAGCTCATAAAACGGAGGAAAGGGTCCTGAAAGACATTGTTAATAGAAACGTTATCCCTACAGACAAAAATCAGAGGATACAACTGACGATTTACTATAAAACCAGAAAAACGGCCAGCCTACTCATGAGAAACTCTCCAGACACAAAACAGAACGCTTTAAAAGAGACTAACGTCGTCTATGCCTTCAAATGCCCTCTTGGGGACTGTAAGCTCCAAAAAACCCAGTATATAGGTAAGACAACAACATCTCTTTCTAGGCGTTTAACGATGCATAAGCAAAAGAGCTCCATTAAGGAACATATAATCTCTTCCCACAACCAAACCATCGCCAGAGAAATCCTAGTAAACAACACAGAAATCATCGATAGATATAGCGATAGCAGGCGGCTTGACGTTTGCGAGGCACTACACATCAAGAAGTCAACACCAGCAATCAACAGCCAATTAATGCACAACTATATTCTACCCACCTCAAGACTCCGCTCCAATATAGAAGCATCAAGAAATATGGACCAATAGGCTTTCTACAAACACTTCTATTCAATACCCATTGTTTCGTGTTCTGTCTTGTGTTGATGAAATTAATACCCTATTAATGCCACCTCTTGTTCTGTCTTGTGTTGATGAAATTAATACCCTATTAATGCCACCTCACCCCATCCACCTCACTCAAATGTAGATATAAAATCAGAGATGCGTAAGTTCTATTCAGTTGTGTATTTTTAAATTAAAGTCTTTGAAAATGTAATAGGTTTTACGAAACGCGCTCGTGTCGCGTCAGACTAGAAATAAAAATGAATTTTGGAGAATTGATTTTTTATTTACCTCCAGCAGTGAAAAGAAATGTACAAAAGATTGAGAAAATTCGTGTTAGAATTATTAATCTTACTTTTTCGGTCATATTTAATAATATATATATATATATATATATATATATATATATATATATATATATATATATATATATATATATATATATATATATATATATATATATATATATATAGATATATATATATATATATATATTTATATATATATATATATATATATATATATATATATGTCGTACCTAGTAGCCAGAACTCACTTCTCAGCCTACTATGCAAGGCCCTATTTGCCTAATAAGACAAGTTTTCCTGAATTAATATATTTTCTCTAATATTTTCCTTATGAAATGATAAAGCTACCCATTTCATTACGTATGAGGTAAATTTTTTTTAATTGGAGTTAAAATTAACGTAGATATATGACCGAACCTAACCAACCCTACCTAACCTAACCTAACCTATCTTTATAGGTTAGGTTAGGTTAGGTAGCGGAAAAAGTTAGGTTAGGTTAGGTTAGGTAGGTTAGGTAGTCGAAAAACAATTAATTCATGAAAACTTGGCTTATTAGGCAAATTGGGCCTTGCATAGTAGGCTGAGAAGTGAGTTCTGGCTACTAGGTACGACATATATATATATATATATATATATATATATATATATATATATATATATATATATATATATACATATATATATATATATTATTAAATATGACCGAAAAAGTAAGATTAATAATTCTAACACGAATTTTCTCAATCTATCGTACATTTCTTTTCACTGTTGGAGGTAAATCAAAAATCAATTCTCCAAAATTCATTTTTATTTCTAGTCTGACGCGACACGAGTGCGTTTCGTAAAACTTATTACATTTTCAAAGACTTTAGTTTACAAATACACAACTGAATACAACTTACGCATCTCCGATTTTATATCTACATTTGAGTGAGGTGGAAGGGGTGATGTGGCATTAATCAACACAAGACAGAACAAGAGGTGGCATTAATAGGATATTAATTTCATCAACACAAGACAGAACAAGGGGTTGTGTTGATGAAATTAATACCCTATTAATGCCACCTCTTGTTCTGTCTTGTGTTGATTAATGCCACATCACCCCTTCCACCTCACTCAAATGTAGATATAAAATCGGAGATGCGTAAGTTCTATTCAGTTGTGTATTTGTAAACTAAAGTCTTTGAAAATGTAATAAGTTTTACGAAACGCGCTCGTGTCGCATCAGATTAGAAATAAAAATGAATTTTGGAGAATTGATTTTTGATTTACCTCCAACAGTGAAAAGAAATGTACGAAAGATTGAGAAAATTCGTGTTAGAATTATTAATCTTACTTTTTCGGTCATATTTAATAATATATGTCTACAGGAAAGACTGCTACCAAAATATACTAATATATATATATATACATATATATATATATATATATATATATATATATATATATATATATATATATATATATATATATATATATATATATATATATATATATATATATATATATATATATATATATATATATAATGCGTTATGCGTGGTTTCCTCCGAGGCTATGGGTCCCCCTTCTTCCAGCTAGAGGTGGTACTCCCTATATATATATATATATATATATATATATATATATATATATATATATATATATATATATATATATATATATGTCGTACCTAGTAGCCAGAACTCACTTCTCAGCCTACTATGCGAGGCCCGATTTGCCTAATAAGCCAAGTTTTACTGAATTAATATATTTTCTCTATTTTTTTTCTTATGAAATGATAAAGCTACCCATTTCATTATGTATGAGGTCAATTTTTTTTTATTGGAGTTAAAACTAACGTAGATATATGACCGAACCTAACCAACCCTACCTAACTTAACCTAACCTATCTTTATAGGTTAGGTTAGGTTAGGTAGCCGAAAACTTTAGGTTAGGTTAGGTTAGGTAGGTTAGGTTGTCGAAAAAACATTAATTCATGAAAACTAGGCTTATTAGGCAAATCGGGCCATGCATAGTAGGCTGAGAAGTGAGTTCTGGCTACTAGGTACGACGTATATATATATATATATATATATATATATATATATATATATATATATATATATATATATATATATATATATATATATATATATATATATATATATATATATATATATATATATATACATATATATATATATATATATATATATATACATATATATATATATATATATATATATACATATATATATATATATATATATATATATATATATATATATATATATATATATATATATATATATATATATATATATATATATATATATATATATAACTGAAAACTCACACCCCAGAAGTGACTCGAACCCATACTCCCAGGAGCCACGCAACTGGTATGTACAAGACGCCTTAATCCACTTGACCATCACGACCGGACATAATGAGGTGATAGCCGAGGCTATTTGAACCACCCCACCGCCGGCACTCGGATAGTAATCTTGGGCATAGCATTTTACCAAATCACCTCATTCTTTGGGGCACACGTGAGGAACACAAATGCGAACAAGCCTGAATGGTCCCCAGGACAATATGCAACTGAAAACTCACACCCCAGAAGTGACTCGAACCCATACTCCCAGGAGCCACGCAACTGGTATGTACAAGACGCCTTAATCCACTTGACCATCACGACCGGACATAATGAGGTGATAGCCGAGGCTATTTGAACCACCCCACCGCCGGCACTCGGATAGTAATCTTGGGCATAGCATTTTACCAAATCACCTTATTCTTTGGGGCACACGTGAGGAACACAAATGCGAACAAGCCTGAATGGTCCCCAGGACAATATGCAACTGAAAACTCACACCCCAGAAGTGACTCGAACCCATACTCCCAGGAGCCACGCAACTGGTATGTACAAGACGCCTTAATCCACTTGACCATCACGACCGGACATAATGAGGTGATAGCCGAGGCTATTTGAACCACCCCACCGCCGGCACTCGGATAGTAATCTTGGGCATAGCATTTTACCAAATCACCTCATTCTTTGGGGCACACGTGAGGAACACAAATGCGAACAAGCCTGAATGGTCCCCAGGACAATATGCAACTGAAAACTCACACCCCAGAAGTGACTCGAACCCATACTCCCATATATGTCCGGTCGTGATGGTCAAGTGGATTAAGGCGTCTTGTACATAACAGTTGCGTGGCTCCTGGGAGTATGGGTTCGAATCACTTCTGGGGTGTGAGTTTTCAGTTGCATATTGTCCTGGGGACCATTCAGGCTTGTTCGCATTTGTGTTCCTCACGTGTGCCCCAAAGAATGAGGTGATTTGGTAAAATGCTATGCCCAAGATTACTATCCGAGTGCCGGCGGTGGGGTGGTTCAAATAGCCTCGGCTATCACCTCATTATGTCCGGTCGTGATGGTCAAGTGGATTAAGGCGTCTTGTACATACCAGTTGCGTGGCTCCTGGGAGTATGGGTTCGAGTCACTTCTGGGGTGTGAGTTTTCAGTTGCATATTGTCCTGGGGACCATTCAGGCTTGTTCGCATATATATATATATATATATATATACATATATATATATATATATATATATATATATATATATATATATATATATATATATATATATATATATATATATATATATATATATATATATATATATATATATGTCGTACCTAGTAGCCAGAACGCACTTCTCAGCCTATTATGCAAGGCCCTATTTGCCTAATAAGCCAAGTTTTCATGAATTAATCTTTTTTCGACTACTTAACCTACCTAACCTAACCTATCTTAACTTTTTCGGCTACCTAACCCAACCTAACCTATCTCTATAGGTTAGGTTAAGTTAGGTTAGGTAGCCGAAAAAGTTAGGTTAGGTTAGGTAGGTTAGATAGTCGAAAAAACATTAATTCATGAAAACTTGGCTTATTACGCTAATCGCGCCTTGCATAGTAGGCTGAGAAGTGCGTTCTGGCTACTAGGTACGACATATATATATATATATATATATATATATATATATATATATATATATATATATATATATATATATATATATATATATATATATATATATATATATATATATATATATATATATATATATATATATATATATATATATGTCATACCTATATATATATATATATATATATCTAGGTACAACATATATATATATATATATATATATATATATATATATATATATATATATATATATATATATATATATATATATATATATATATGTATATATATATGTTGTACCTAATAGCCAGAACGTCGTACTTGGCCTACTATGCAAGCCCCAATTTGCCTAATAAACCAAGTTTTCCTGATTTTATATAATTTTCTAATTTTTTTCTTATGAATTTATAAATCTGTCCATTTCATTATGTATAAGTTAATTTGTTTATATTTGAGTTATAACTTATGTAGATATATGACCGTACCTAACCATCCCAACCTAACCTAACCTAACCTATCTTAACCAAACCTAAACTATCACAACTAAGTCAATAAATTATGGTCTTCATATAATATAATAATAGTAATGCAAATAAACTAAATGGCCACAATTTATTGAAAATATAGAAAATCACTCAGCCTATTAGGCAAGTCAGGCCTTGCATAGTAGGCCGAGAAGTGCGTTAAGGCTACTAGGTACTACATATATATATATATATATATATATATATATATATATATATATATATATATATATATATATATATATATATATATATATATATATGTCGTACCTAGTAGCCAGAACGCACTTCTCAGCCTACTATGCAAGGCCCGATTTGCCTAATAAGCCAAGTTTTCATGAATTAATTGTTTTTCGACTACCTAACCTACCTAACCTAACGTAACCTAAGTTTTTCGGCTACCTAACCAAACCTAACCTATAAAGGTAGGTTAGGTTAGGTTAGGTAGGGTTGGTTAGGTTCGGTCATATATCTACGTTAATTTTAACTCCAATAAAAAAAAATTGACCTCATACATAATGAAATGGGTAGCTTTATCATTTCATAAGAAAAACATTAGAAAAAATATATTAATTCAGGAAAACTTGGCTTATTAGGCAAATCGGGCCTTGCATAGTAGGCCAAAAAGTGAGTTCTGGCTACTAGGTACGACATATATATATATATATATATGTCGTACCTAGTAGCCAGAACTCACTTCTCAGCCTACTATTCAAGGCCCGATTTGCCTAATAAGCCAAGTTTTCCTGAATTAATATATTTACTATAATTTTTTTCTTATGAAATGATAAAGCAACCCTTTTCTCTATGTATGAGGTCAATTTCTTTTTATTGGAGTTAAAATTAACGTAGATATATGACCGAACCTAACCAACCCTACCTAACCTATATTTATAGGTAAGGTTAGGTTAGGTAGCCAAAAAAAGCTAGGTTAGGTTAGGTTAGGTAGGTTAGGTAGACGAAAAAACATTAATTCATGAAAACTTGGCTTATTAGGCAAATCGGGCCGTGAATAGTAGGCTGAGAAGTGCGTTCTGGCTATTAGGTACGACATATATATATATATATATATATATATATTGTGATGGGAAAGTGTTGGAGTGTTGATGTTCGGCAGTCCTCCAATGGCAGGTGTCAAAGCCTGGTCAAACTTTAAACAAAAATATTGAAGGCGTGCCTGTTGTCTGTGATTAGTTAGAGGGAGGAACACGTAAAACACAAAATATGAACAATGAAACTTTAATATATTTACTTTAAACATAAATGAAAATAAAGACAAATTTCGGGAAGTTAAATTACAGTTAAATAATGAAGAAAATGTAAAGACAATGTGAAATACAAAAAATTACAATGTTAAAATGGTGCTGAGAATATCGGCTATGGCTGAAACCTCCCTTCGTATACGAGCTAATGAGCGAGTATGCCAGAGAGAGGTATCAACCTTAAGAGCACAAGGAATATTCTAAAGTGGATTGCTGGTCAGGCTCAGACGTAGATTCGTGTAGAGGGCGCTGAGGTGCTGTGTGCAGGTGCGCGGCTGGCGAGTCGCCAATCAGAAGCAGGTAAGCTGGTGAAGGGTAGTTAGCTGGTTTGATGACGAGCCGGCGTGAGGAGGGTGTGTGGAGTGGGGGGATCTTGGATACGTTTTGCCTCCTGGTCAAAATGTTTTGTGCTACTGGTGACGTATCTTGAATGTAGCATCTTATACTTGTGTATTTGGCGTAACTTAAAGTAGGGAAGAGCAGACTCAATCTCTCTTGAAAGAGATTATCGTCACAACTCCCCCCCGAAGCCTGCGGTTCTGGTGAAGTTACGTCTTCAGGAGGTAGAGTGGTAGGAGGAGCAGTCTCTACCTCAGTGACTCTGGAGAGGGCGTCTGCTATGATGATGTCAGACCCCTTGATGTAGAGATCTCCAGGTTGAAAGTCTGCAGATATCAAGCCCATTGTAGAAGCCGTCGATTGTTTAATTGGGCTTGCTGCAGGAAGTGTAGGGTGTTGTGGTCCGCGTATATGGTAGTAGACCGAGCACTTTTCAGGTATGGTTCGAAGTGCTGAAAGTGCAGGACGATGAGTAGCTCCCTGTCGATTGTGCGGTGGTTCCTTATAGCTGTAGTCGCTAACAGGTAGATTCTCCTCGCCTCGTTGTTGCATTAGGTCACCCCCGATGCCGATACCACTGGCGTCGACATGGAGGATGAAAGGCTTCGTGATATCTGGCGAGGTGAGAATAGGATTAGAACATGGCAAAGGAGCACTATTATAGTCCTGTAAATTGGGATGAAGATCAGGTAGGATTTCCGATTTGGAAAGCACCAATTTAGTGTTAATGCTTTCGGGAGAAGCAGGGAAGGTTTCACTGTGGAGGTATGGACCTTTAGATGTAGGGACAGATATCAGCACAGTAGGGGGAATACCTTGATACTGTTTCAGGAGGTTGACGTGGCACAGCTGGGTCGTCCGCCGCCTATTTGGAATCTCAAGAATGTAGTTGTTGTTGTTCCTGCACTCCTTGATACGGTAGGGTCCTGAAAACTTGTTTTTCAATGGAGAACCTGGGATAGGAAGGTATGCCAATACGAAGTCTCCTGGTTTAAATATCCTTAATTTGCTACTCTGGTCAAAATGAGTCTTCATCCTCTCCTGGGCTTTCACTAGGTTGTCATTAGCAAATCTACGGACTCTCTCTAGAATGTGTTTTAGGTTTTGAAGAAACCGAGGCACATTCTGATGGTCACTGAAGGTGGCATTACGTAGAGAGTCCTTGAATTCTTTGAGAGGAGTACGGCACTTACGTCCGTAGAGCATCTCATAAGGAGATACTCCTAGTGACTCATTGGGGAGACTTCGAAAAATGCACATTATGAGATCAAGTTGTCTATACCAGTCCTTCAAAGTCTCATTGCAGAATTTCTTTAGGAGTGCTTTAATAGTCTGATGACTACGTTCAAGAGAACCCTGTGAAGCAGGATGATAGGGGCTGGACAGTACCTGTGTGATGTTGAACTCCTCCAGAGTCTTCTTGAAGAGATCACTGGTGAAGTTGGTGCCACAGTCACTTTGAACCTCTCTTGGAAATCCATACTGGGTGAAGATCTTCAATAGTTGTTTCACCACTGTAGCAGCCGTAATGTTCTTTACTGGAACTGCTGTGGGAAACCTGGTGGTAGGACACATGATAGTTAATATATAGGCGTTGCCAGAACTGGTCCGGGGTAAAGGACCAACACAGTCTATGATGAGTCTGTGGAAAGGTTCCGCAGGCACCTGGATGGGTTTCAGAGGAGCCTGGGGAATAGAGATGTTAGGTTTACCTGCCATCTGACATATATGACACTCTCGTACGTATTTCTTTACGTCTTTTACCATATCTGGCCAGTAGTAGTCTTGTCTGATTCCGTGGTAGGTTTTGTTGAAGCCATAGTGAGAAAGAGCTCCGTGGGCCAGGTGTAGAATATCGGGACGTATGCTGGTGGGAATCACTAGTTGTTCGACATTGGCCCAATCGTCATCTTCCTTCAGCTTACTGGGTCTGTATCTGCGGTAGAGCAATTCATTCTCTAGGAAGAACCCAGGGATACTGTCAGGTTGAGTCTCAGCCTGGAAGAATAATGGTGTTAATGCTTGATCTTCCCTCTGTAACTTACGGAACTCCAACTTGGTAAGATTTGGAGGTAGATTCTGAGGGTCTTGAGGGACAGCGGTAGCAGTAGAGTCAGCTGGTTGCGGGCGTGCAGCTTGTGCACGGGTGGTCACCAAAACCGGAGGAGAAACTTTATCACTCTCTTGAACCTCTGCTGGAACATATTCAAAGATGGGATTATCCATTACAGAAGTACACACCTGGGGTTTGTCTGTGATGATCAGGTTGGGCGGTTGCAGATCTTCGGCCAAGTCATTGCCCAGGAGAAGTTGCACTCCAGGCATGGGAAAAGGCTTTTCCCTGATGGCGACTTGGACTTCACCGGTCACGAAGGGACAATCCAGGTGGACTCTGGCGAGTGGATATGGAGTGGTAGCAGTGAGGTCAGTGATAAGGACGGTTTCCCCGGTGTAGGTGACGTTATTCACAGCCGATTTCAACATAATGGACTGTAGAGCCGCTGTGTCCCTCAAGATCTTCAATTTGAAACTTCCCTCCGAATCTGTACCGTTGGTAGAGACACTTCCAGGATACAGGTGTTTACTGAAGAGAGAAAGATCATTAACATTAACACCAACATTCATTACAGGCTTTCCGGACTTAGGAGGAGTCTGTTTGGGTTTAGTAGCTTCATTGCTCTTGTATTGAGCCTTCACACATCTATCTATGGTATGTCCATAGAGTTTGCAATACTTACAATACAATTGTGAGCTCGCTTCCTCTGTACTCACTTTATCGTTGTACCAAGACTTCTTACTGGGAGGTGGTGATGGTGTCAGCCGGTGGATGAGGCTGTAGGTATCAGCCGACTTCGCACATTTGATGTAGTCGGTTTCTTCTTTATCTGCTAGATATAAACGGACGGAAGGGGGAACACGTCTCAAGAATTCCTCAACTAGCATGGGGTTGATGAGTTCTGCAAATGTAGAGACATGTGCTGCTTCCAGCCATTTCATAAAATATCTTTTCTTTGTATTGGCAAATTCTAGAAAGGTGGTGGTACTTGCCTTAAGATGGTCACGGAATTTTCGTCGGTAGCTTTCGGTGGAGAGAAGGTAGGCGTCCAACAGTGCTTGTTTCAGGGTGTGGTAGTCATTCTCAGACGCTAAGGTACTGAGAGTAACTGCAGCTCTATCCGTAAGATGCACTCTGAGAAGGGTAGACCATTGGTCAGCAGGGCAGCTAAGTTGATTAGCTAGGGTCTCAAAGGTGGTAAAAAAGACGTCGATCTCTGTCTCAACGAATGGTGGCATTAACTTACTTGCATGGGAGATATTGAAACTTACTGGAAGACTGGCGGTAGCTTGCTCACGTTGAGTGAGATGTGAAGTCTCCAACGTGAGTTCTCGTTGTCGACATTCTATAGCCATATCCGCTTGTTTGTCATGCTCGCGTTGCATCTCCAGGTGACGATGTTTTGCTTCAAGCTGTACTTGCTCATGCTCTCGGAGTATTGCAATCTCACGTTCCTTGAGAGCCATCTCTCGTTCTTTTAGGGCCACCTCTCTTGTTCTTCTTTCCTCAAGGCTGCCTCTCGTTCTTGTTCTTCTTTCCTTAAGGCTGCCTCTCGTTCTTGTTCTTCTTTCCTCAAGGCGGCTTCTCGTTCTTTCAGTTGTAGGGCTTCTTTTTGTTGGTCGACTGCTTCCCTTTGTTGCTCAATCGATCTTGGCAATTTCTAGTTTGAGTTTCATAGTTGCCAAATCAGGTTTATCTGCAATAGAGTAAGTTTCGAGGTTGTCAGAGTCAATTTTCCTTTCATCTAAGAGGTAATCCATGATTAGGTTATGGATTTCATTTTTGTTGGCTCCATGGGGAACATCTAGTTGATACTCGTGTACAAGAGTTTGTAATTCAGTTCTCTTGGCACGACATAATGTCCCTATTTCACCAGCTGGATCGTTACGGAAAGCTTGGAGACGAAACATGGTGAAAGATAGCAAATAAATTTACACGAATATAGTTGTGATATGGTAAATGTCAGAAACAGGATAACGTGGCAACTGGTAACTATCCTGTGGAATTTTAATCTTTAACAATTAAAGTTAATTATAGGATGGTAAATGATTAGTCAATCAAAGTCGCAGGGAATCTTGTACCCGGTACTCAATGTAAGAGAATAAGGGCAAGAAAATCCTACTAAATAAGTGAAACTGAGTTTCTAAAACAAATGAAACATTTAATTGCTCCAAAAGTGAATTAGGTAGTCCAAGAATGTAGGCATACCTTGCCGAGTCTCTATAGGACATAAGCAAGGATTTCCTACTAAATGAATATGATACTTACAGAATTAGCGAACTTTGTGCTCTGTAAAAAGAAAGCTAATTCTCTACCTAAGTAAATATCATCATCTCTGACCGACGTGTAGGGGTGCGAGTGCCAACTGGTGACGAAAACTGCTGCTGAGGTCCCAACTCAGCAACAAAGTCCGTGCTAGAGGAACTATGGCCCTCTTTTCCTCCTTCGGTCGGATTGCAGATGATAGGGTGCTTTGACCCAGAGACAAACCAAAGTACCAGGGTATCAAAATGATGATCTGCCGAAAATATGAGAAATATCCTAGGGACAAAAGGTGGTAAACACGAGTAATAACACGGAGGGAGAGATGACCAATTAAGAGAATGACTGAGGCCTACAGTCACCACGTAATCCAAAGTTAACTCACACTCACCATATGCTACTCTCGGAATGCACAATACACACAGCACCATATAAATATAAAAATTAATGATAATATTGAAAGGCTACTTTAGCAAAGTGAAGTACGCTTACCACAAATTGACGTTCTGGTACTAGTACCTGAGTGAAGCTCCCGGACAGGCCCCCATTAAAATGTGACGCTAAAACAAAATATGAACAATGAAACTTTAATATATTTGCTTTAAACATAAATGAAAATAAAGACAAATCTCTTGAAGTTAAATTACAGTTAAATAATGAAGAAAATGTAAAGACAATGTGAAATACAAAAATTACAATGTTAAAATGGTGCTGAGAATATCGGCTATGGCTGAAACCTTCCTTCGTATACGAGCTAATGAGCGAGTATGCCAGAGAGAGGTATCAACCTTAAGAGCACAAGGAATATTCTAAAGTGGATTGCTGGTCAGGCTCAGACGTCAATTCGTGTAGAGGGCACTGAGATGCTGTGTGCAGGTGCACGGCTGGCAAGTCGCCAATCAGAAGCAGGTAAGCTGGTGAAGGGTAGTTAGCTGGTTTGATGATGAGCCGGCGTGAGGAGGGTGTGTGGAGTGAGGGGATCTTGGATACGTTTTGCCTCCTGGTCAAAACGTTTTGTGCTACTGGTGACGTATCTTGAATGTAGCATCTTATACTTGTGTTTTTGGCGTAACTTAAAGTAGGGAAGAGCAGGCTCAATCTCTCTTGAAAGAGACTATCGTCACAATATATATATATATATATATATATATATATATATATATATATATATATATATATATATATATATATATATATATATATATATATATATATATATATATATATATATATATATATATATATATATGTCGTACCTAGTAGCCAGAACTCACTTCTATGCCTACTATGCAAGGCCAGATTTGCCTAATAAGCCAAGTTTTCATGAATTAATTGTTTTTCGTCTACCTAACCTACCTAACCTAACCTAACCTAACTTTTTCGGCTACCTAACCAAACCTAACCTATAAAGATAGGTTAGGTTAGGTTAGGTAGGGTTGGTTAGGTTCGGTCATATATCTACGTTAATTTTAACTCCAAAAAAAAAAAAATTGACCTCATTCGTAATGTAATGGGTAGCTTTATCATTTCATAAGAAAAAAGTTAGAGAAAATATATTAATTCAGGAAAACTTGGCATATTAGGCAAATCAGGCCTTGCATAGTAGGCCGAGAAGTGCGTTCTGGCTATCAGGTACGACATATATATATATATATATATATATATATATATATATATATATATATATATATATATATATATATCGTACTTTGTTGCCAGAACGCACTTCTCAGCCTACTATGCAAGGGCTGATTTGCCTAATAAGCCAAGTTTTACTGAATTAGTGTTTTTTTCGACTACCTAACCTACCTAATCTAACCTAACCTAACTTTTTTGGCTACCTAATCTAACCTAACCTATAAAGATAGGTTAGGTTAGGTTAGGTAGGGTTGGTTAGGTTCGGTCATATATCTACGTTAATTTTAACTCCAATAAAAAAAAATTGACCTCATACATAATGAAATGGGTAGCTTTATCATTTCATAAGAAAAAAATTAGAGAAAATATATCAATTCAGTAAAACTTGACTTATTAGGCAAATCGGGCCTTGCATAGTAGGCTGAGAAGTGCGTTCTGGCTACTAGGTACGACATATATATATATATATATATATATATATATATATATATGTCGTACCTAGTAGCCAGAACTCACTTCTCAGCCTACTATTCAAGGCCCGATTTGCCTAATAAGCCAAGTTTTCCTGAATTAATATATTTACTATAATTTTTTTCTTATGAAATGATAAAGCAACCCTTTTCTCTATGTATGAGGTCAATTTTTTTTTATTGGAGTTAAAATTAACGTAGATATATGACCGAACCTAACCAACCCTACCTAACCTAACCTAACCTATATTTATAGGTAAGGTTAGGTTAGGTAGCCAAAAAAAGCTAGGTTAGGTTAGGTTAGGTAGGTTAGGTAGACGAAAAAACATTAATTCATGAAAACTTGGCTTATTAGGCAAATCGGGCCTTGAATAGTAGGCTGAGAAGTGCGTTCTGGCTATTAGGTACGACATATATATATATATATATATATATATATATATATATATATTTATATATATATATATATATATATATATATATGTCGTACCTAATAGCCAGAACGCACTTCTCAGCCTACTATGCAAGGCCCGATTTGCCTAATAAGCCAAGTTTTCATGAATTAATGTTTTTTAGACTACCTAACCTACCTAACCTAACCTAACCTACCTTTTTCGGCAACCTAACCCAACCTAACCTATGAAAATAGGTTAGGTTAGGTTAGGTAGGGTTGGTTAGGTTCGGTCATATATCTACGTTAATTTTAACTACAATAAAAAAAAATTGACCTCATACATAATGAAATGGGTAGCTTTATCATTTCATAAGAAAAAAATTAGAAAAAATATATTAATTCAGGAAAACTTGGCTTATTAGGCAAATCGGGCCTTGAATAGTAGGCCAAAAAGTGAGTTCTGGCTACTAGGTACGACATATATATATATATATATATATATATATATATATATCGTACCTAGTAGCCAGAACGCACTTCTCGGCCTAATATGCAAGGCCCGATTTGCCTAATAACCCAAGTTTTCATGAATTAATTGTTTTTCGACTATCTAACCTACCTAACTTAACTTTTTTGGCTACCTAACCTAACCTAACCTATAAAGATAGGTTAGGTTAGGTTAGGTAGGGTTGGTTAGGTTCCGTCATATATCTACGTTAATTTTAACTCCAATAAAAAAAAATTAACCTCATACATAATGAAATGGGCAGCTTAATCATTTCATAAGAAAAAAAATTTGAGAAAATATATTAATTCAGGAAAACTTGGCTTATTAGGCAAATCGGGCCTAGAATATTAGGCTGAGAAGTGCGTTCTGGCTACTAGGTACGACATATATATATATATATATATATATATATATATATATATATATATATATATATATATATATATATATATATATATATATATATATGTCGTACCTAATAGCCAGAACGCACTTCTCAGCCTACTATTCAAGGCCCGATTTGCCTAATAAGCCAAGTTTTCCTGATTTAATATATTTTCTCTAATTTTTTTCTTATGAAATGATAAAGCTACCCATTTCATTATGTATGAGGTAAATTTTTTGTTATTGGAGTTAAAATTAACGTAGATATATGACCGAACCTAACCAACCCTACCTAACCTAACCTAACCTATCTTTATAGGTTAGGTTAGGTTAGGTAGCCGAAAAAGTTAGGTTAGGTTAGGTTAGGTAGGTTAGGTAGTCGAAAAACAATTAATTCATGAAAACTTGGCTTATTAGGCAAATCGGGCCTTGCATAGTAGGCTGAGAAGGGCGTTCTGGCTACTAGGTACGACATATATATATATATATATATATATATGTCGTACCTAGTAGCCAGAACTCACTTTTTGGCCTACTATTCAAGGCCCGATTTGCCTAATAAGCCAAGTTTTCCTGAATTAATATATTTTTTCTATTTTTTTTCTTATGAAATGATAAAGCTACCCATTTCATTATGTATGAGGTCAATTTTTTTTTATTGTAGTTAAAATTAACGTAGATATATGACCGAACCTAACCAACCCTACCTAACCTAACCTAACCTATCTTCATAAGTTAGGTTGGGTTAGGTTGCCGAAAAAGGTAGGTTAGGTTAGGTTAGGTAGGTTAGGTAGTCGAAAAAACATTAATTCATAAAAACTTGGCTTATTAGGCAAATCGGGCCTTGCATAGTAGGCTGAGAAGTGCGTTCTGGCTATTAGGTACGACATATATATATATATATATATATATATATATATATATATATATATATATATATATATATATACATATGTCGTACCTAGTAGCCAGAACGCACTTCTCAGCCTACTATGCAAGGCCCAGTTTGCCTAATAAGCCAAGTTTTCCTGAATTAATGTATTTTCTAAATTATTTTTCTTATGAAATGATAAAGCTACCCATTTCGTTATGTATGAGGTCAATTTTTTTTTTATTGGAGTTAAAATTAACGTAGATATATGACCGAACCTAACCAACCCTACCTAACCTAACCTAGCCTATCTTTATAGGTTAGGTTAGGTTAGGTAGCCAAAAAAGTTAGGTTAGGTTAGGTTAGGTAGGTTAGGTAGTCGAAAAAACATTATTTCATGAAAACTTGGCTTATTAGGCAAATCGAGCCTTGCATAGTAGGCTGAGAAGTGCGTTCTGGCTACTAGGTACGACATATATATATATATATATATATATATATATATATATATATATATATATATATATATATATATATGTCGTACCTAGTAGCCAGAACTCACTTCTCAGCCTACTATTCAAGGCCCGATTTGCCTAATAAGCCAAGTTTTACTGAATTTATATATTTACTATAATTTTTTCTTATGAAATGATAAAGCTACCCTTTTCACTATGTATGAGGTCAATTTTTTTTTATTGGAGTTAAAATTAACGTAGATATATGACCGAACCTAACCAACCCTACCTAACCTAACCTAACCTATATATATAGGTAAGGTTAGGTTAGGTAGCCAAAAAAAGCTAGGTTAGGTTAGGTTAGGTAGGTTAGGTAGACGAAAAAACATTAATTCATGAAAACTTGGCTTATTAGGCAAATCGGGCCTTGCATAGTAGGCTGAGAAGTGAGTTCTGGCTACTAGGTACGACATATATATATATATATATATATATATATATATATCTAACTGAAAACTCACACCCCAGAAGTGACTCGAACCCATACTCCCAGAAGCAACGCATCTGGTATGTACAAGACGCCTTAATCCACTTGACCATCACGACCGGACAAAATGAGGTGATAGCCGAGGCTATTTGAACCACCCCACCGCCGGCACTCGGATAGTTATCTTGGGCATAGCATTTTACCAAATCACCTCATTCTTTGGGGCAACACGTGAGGAACACAAATGCGAACAAGCCTGAATGGTCCCCAGGACATATGCAACTGAAAACTCACACCCCAGAAGTGACTCGAACCCATACTCCCAGAAGCAACGCATCTGGTATGTACAAGACGCCTTAATCCACTTGACCATCACGACCGGACAAAATGAGGTGATAGCCGAGGCTATTTGAACCACCCCACCGCCGGCACTCGGATAGTTATCTTGGGCATAGCATTTTACCAAATCACCTCATTCTTTGGGGCAACACGTGAGGAACACAAATGCGAACAAGCCTGAATGGTCCCCAGGACATATGCAACTGAAAACTCACACCCCAGAAGTGACTCGAACCCATACTCCCAGAAGCAACGCATCTGGTATGTACAAGACGCCTTAATCCACTTGACCATCACGACCGGACAAAATGAGGTGATAGCCGAGGCTATTTGAACCACCCCACCGCCGGCACTCGGATAGTTATCTTGGGCATAGCATTTTACCAAATCACCTCATTCTTTGGGGCAACACGTGAGGAACACAAATGCGAACAAGCCTGAATGGTCCCCAGGACATATGCAACTGAAAACTCACACCCCAGAAGTGACTCGAACCCATACTCCCAGAAGCAACGCATCTGGTATGTACAAGACGCCTTAATCCACTTGACCATCACGACCGGACAAAATGAGGTGATAGCCGAGGCTATTTGAACCACCCCACCGCCGGCACTCGGATAGTTATCTTGGGCATAGCATTTTACCAAATCACCTCATTCTTTGGGGCAACACGTGAGGAACACAAATGCGAACAAGCCTGAATGGTCCCCAGGACATATGCAACTGAAAACTCACACCCCAGAAGTGACTCGAACCCATACTCCCAGAAGCAACGCATCTGGTATGTACAAGACGCCTTAATCCACTTGACCATCACGACCGGACAAAATGAGGTGATAGCCGAGGCTATTTGAACCACCCCACCGCCGGCACTCGGATAGTTATCTTGGGCATAGCATTTTACCAAATCACCTCATTCTTTGGGGCAACACGTGAGGAACACAAATGCGAACAAGCCTGAATGGTCCCCAGGACATATGCAACTGAAAACTCACACCCCAGAAGTGACTCGAACCCATACTCCCAGAAGCAACGCATCTGGTATGTACAAGACGCCTTAATCCACTTGACCATCACGACTGGACAAAATGAGGTGATAGCCGAGGCTATTTGAACCACCCCACCGCCGGCACTCGGATAGTTATCTTGGGCATAGCATTTTACCAAATCACCTCATTCTTTGGGGCAACACGTGAGGAACACAAATGCGAACAAGCCTGAATGGTCCCCAGGACATATGCAACTGAAAACTCACACCCCAGAAGTAACTCGAACCCATACTCCCAGAAGCAACGCATCTGGTATGTACAAGACGCCTTAATCCACTTGACCATCACGACCGGACAAAATGAGGTGATAGCCGAGGCTATTTGAACCACCCCACCGCCGGCACTCGGATAGTTATCTTGGGCATAGCATTTTACCAAATCACCTCATTCTTTGGGGCAACACGTGAGGAACACAAATGCGAACAAGCCTGAATGGTCCCCAGGACATATGCAACTGAAAACTCACACCCCAGAAGTGACTCGAACCCATACTCCCAGAAGCAACGCATCTGGTATGTACAAGACGCCTTAATCCACTTGACCATCACGACCGGACAAAATGAGGTGATAGCCGAGGCTATTTGAACCACCCCACCGCCGGCACTCGGATAGTTATCTTGGGCATAGCATTTTACCAAATCACCTCATTCTTTGGGGCAACACGTGAGGAACACAAATGCGAACAAGCCTGAATGGTCCCCAGGACATATGCAACTGAAAACTCACACCCCAGAAGTGACTCGAACCCATACTCCCAGAAGCAACGCATCTGGTATGTACAAGACGCCTTAATCCACTTGACCATCACGACCGGACAAAATGAGGTGATAGCCGAGGCTATTTGAACCACCCCACCGCCGGCACTCGGATAGTTATCTTGGGCATAGCATTTTACCAAATCACCTCATTCTTTGGGGCAACACGTGAGGAACACAAATGCGAACAAGCCTGAATGGTCCCCAGGACATATGCAACTGAAAACTCACACCCCAGAAGTGACTCGAACCCATACTCCCAGAAGCAACGCATCTGGTATGTACAAGATGCCTTAATCCACTTGACCATCACGACCGGACAAAATGAGGTGATAGCCGAGGCTATTTGAACCACCCCACCGCCGGCACTCGGATAGTTATCTTGGGCATAGCATTTTACCAAATCACCTCATTCTTTGGGGCAACACGTGAGGAACACAAATGCGAACAAGCCTGAATGGTCTGGGAGTATGGGTTCGAGTCACTTCTGGGGTGTGAGTTTTCAGTTGCATATGTCCTGGGGACCATTCAGGCTTGTTCGCATTTGTGTTCCTCACGTGTTGCCCCAAAGAATGAGGTGATTTGGTAAAATGCTATGCCCAAGATAACTATCCGAGTGCCGGCGGTGGGGTGGTTCAAATAGCCTCGGCTATCACCTCATTTTGTCCGGTCGTGATGGTCAAGTGGATTAAGGCGTCTTGTACATACCAGATGCGTTGCTTCTGGGAGTATGGGTTCGAGTCACTTCTGGGGTGTGAGTTTTCAGTTGCATATGTCCTGGGGACCATTCAGGCTTGTTCGCATTTGTGTTCCTCACGTGTTGCCCCAAAGAATGAGGTGATTTGGTAAAATGCTATGCCCAAGATAACTATCCGAGTGCCGGCGGTGGGGTGGTTCAAATAGCCTCGGCTATCACCTCATTTTGTCCGGTCGTGATGGTCAAGTGGATTAAGGCGTCTTGTACATACCAGATGCGTTGCTTCTGGGAGTATGGGTTCGAGTCACTTCTGGGGTGTGAGTTTTCAGTTGCATATGTCCTGGGGACCATTCAGGCTTGTTCGCATTTGTGTTCCTCACGTGTTGCCCCAAAGAATGAGGTGATTTGGTAAAATGCTATGCCCAAGATAACTATCCGAGTGCCGGCGGTGGGGTGGTTCAAATAGCCTCGGCTATCACCTCATTTTGTCCGGTCGTGATGGTCAAGTGGATTAAGGCGTCTTGTACATACCAGATGCGTTGCTTCTGGGAGTATGGGTTCGAGTCACTTCTGGGGTGTGAGTTTTCAGTTGCATATGTCCTGGGGACCATTCAGGCTTGTTCGCATTTGTGTTCCTCACGTGTTGCCCCAAAGAATGAGGTGATTTGGTAAAATGCTATGCCCAAGATAACTATCCGAGTGCCGGCGGTGGGGTGGTTCAAATAGCCTCGGCTATCACCTCATTTTGTCCGGTCGTGATGGTCAAGTGGATTAAGGCGTCTTGTACATACCAGATGCGTTGCTTCTGGGAGTATGGGTTCGAGTCACTTCTGGGGTGTGAGTTTTCAGTTGCATATGTCCTGGGGACCATTCAGGCTTGTTCGCATTTGTGTTCCTCACGTGTTGCCCCAAAGAATGAGGTGATTTGGTAAAATGCTATGCCCAAGATAACTATCCGAGTGCCGGCGGTGGGGTGGTTCAAATAGCCTCGGCTATCACCTCATTTTGTCCGGTCGTGATGGTCAAGTGGATTAAGGCGTCTTGTACATACCAGATGCGTTGCTTCTGGGAGCATGGGTTCGAGTCACTTCTGGGGTGTGAGTTTTCAGTTGCATATGTCCTGGGGACCATTCAGGCTTGTTCGCATTTGTGTTCCTCACGTGTTGCCCCAAAGAATGAGGTGATTTGGTAAAATGCTATGCCCAAGATAACTATCCGAGTGCCGGCGGTGGGGTGGTTCAAATAGCCTCGGCTATCACCTCATTTTGTCCGGTCGTGATGGTCAAGTGGATTAAGGCGTCTTGTACATACCAGATGCGTTGCTTCTGGGAGTATGGGTTCGAGTCACTTCTGGGGTGTGAGTTTTCAGTTGCATATGTCCTGGGGACCATTCAGGCTTGTTCGCATTTGTGTTCCTCACGTGTTGCCCCAAAGAATGAGGTGATTTGGTAAAATGCTATGCCCAAGATAACTATCCGAGTGCCGGCGGTGGGGTGGTTCAAATAGCCTCGGCTATCACCTCATTTTGTCCGGTCGTGATGGTCAAGTGGATTAAGGCGTCTTGTACATACCAGATGCGTTGCTTCTGGGAGTATGGGTTCGAGTCACTTCTGGGGTGTGAGTTTTCAGTTGCATATGTCCTGGGGACCATTCAGGCTTGTTCGCATTTGTGTTCCTCACGTGTTGCCCCAAAGAATGAGGTGATTTGGTAAAATGCTATGCCCAAGATAACTATCCGAGTGCCGGCGGTGGGGTGGTTCAAATAGCCTCGGCTATCACCTCATTTTGTCCGGTCGTGATGGTCAAGTGGATTAAGGCGTCTTGTACATACCAGATGCGTTGCTTCTGGGAGTATGGGTTCGAGTCACTTCTGGGGTGTGAGTTTTCAGTTGCATATGTCCTGGGGACCATTCAGGCTTGTTCGCATTTGTGTTCCTCACGTGTTGCCCCAAAGAATGAGGTGATTTGGTAAAATGCTATGCCCAAGATAACTATCCGAGTGCCGGCGGTGGGGTGGTTCAAATAGCCTCGGCTATCACCTCATTTTGTCCGGTCGTGATGGTCAAGTGGATTAAGGCGTCTTGTACATACCAGATGCGTTGCTTCTGGGAGTATGGGTTCGAGTCACTTCTGGGGTGTGAGTTTTCAGTTGCATATGTCCTGGGGACCATTCAGGCTTGTTCGCATTTGTGTTCCTCACGTGTTGCCCCAAAGAATGAGGTGATTTGGTAAAATGCTATGCCCAAGATAACTATCCGAGTGCCGGCGGTGGGGTGGTTCAAATAGCCTCGGCTATCACCTCATTTTGTCCGGTCGTGATGGTCAAGTGGATTAAGGCGTCTTGTACATACCAGATGCGTTGCTTCTGGGAGTATGGGTTCGAGTCACTTCTGGGGTGTGAGTTTTCAGTTGCATATGTCCTGGGGACCATTCAGGCTTGTTCGCATATATATATATATATATATATATATATATACCTAATAGCCAGAACGCACTTCTCAGCCTACTATGTAAGGCCCGATTTGCCTAATAAGCCAAGTTTTCCTGAATTAATATATTTTCTCTAATTTTTTTCTTATGAAATGATAAAGCTACCCATTTCATTATGTATGAGGTCAATTTTTTTTTATTGGAGTTAAAATTAATGTAGATATATGACCAAACCTAACCAACCCTACCTAACATAACCTAACATATCTTTATAGGTTAGGTTAGGTTAGGTAGCCGAAAAAGTTAGGTTAGGTTAGGTTAGGTAGGTTAGATAGTCGAAAAACAATTAATTCATGAAAAGTTGGCTTATTAGGCAAATTGGGCCTTGCATAGTAGGCTGAGAAGTGCGTTCTGGCTACTAGGTACGACATATATATATATATATATATATATATATATATATATATATATATATATATATATATATATATATATATATATATATATATATATATATATATATGTCGTACCTAATAGCCAGAACGCACTTCTCAGCCTACTATTCAAGGCCCGATTTGCCTAATAAGCCAAGTTTTCCTGATTTAATATATTTTCTCTAATTTTTTTCTTATGAAATGATAAAGCTACCCATTTCATTATGTATGAGGTAAATTTTTTGTTATTGGAGTTAAAATTAACGTAGATATATGACCGAACCTAACCAACCCTACCTAACCTAACCTAACCTATCTTTATAGGTTAGGTTAGGTTAGGTAGCCGAAAAAGTTAGGTTAGGTTAGGTTAGGTAGGTTAGGTAGTCGAAAAACAATTAATTCATGAAAACTTGGCTTATTAGGCAAATCGGGCCTTGCATAGTAGGCTGAGAAGGGCGTTCTGGCTACTAGGTACGACATATATATATATATATATATATATATATATATATATATATATATATATATATATATATATATACATATGTCGTACCTAGTAGCCAGAACGCACTTCTCAGCCTACTATGCAAGGCCCAGTTTGCCTAATAAGCCAAGTTTTCCTGAATTAATGTATTTTCTAAATTATTTTTCTTATGAAATGATAAAGCTACCCATTTCGTTATGTATGAGGTCAATTTTTTTTTTATTGGAGTTAAAATTAACGTAGATATATGACCGAACCTAACCAACCCTACCTAACCTAACCTAGCCTATCTTTATAGGTTAGGTTAGGTTAGGTAGCCAAAAAAGTTAGGTTAGGTTAGGTTAGGTAGGTTAGGTAGTCGAAAAAACATTATTTCATGAAAACTTGGCTTATTAGGCAAATCGAGCCTTGCATAGTAGGCTGAGAAGTGCGTTCTGGCTACTAGGTACGACATATATATATATATATATATATATATATATATATATATATATATATATGTCGTACCTAGTAGCCAGAACTCACTTCTCAGCCTACTATTCAAGGCCCGATTTGCCTAATAAGCCAAGTTTTACTGAATTTATATATTTACTATAATTTTTTCTTATGAAATGATAAAGCTACCCTTTTCACTATGTATGAGGTCAATTTTTTTTTATTGGAGTTAAAATTAACGTAGATATATGACCGAACCTAACCAACCCTACCTAACCTAACCTAACCTATATATATAGGTAAGGTTAGGTTAGGTAGCCAAAAAAAGCTAGGTTAGGTTAGGTTAGGTAGGTTAGGTAGACGAAAAAACATTAATTCATGAAAACTTGGCTTATTAGGCAAATCGGGCCTTGCATAGTAGGCTGAGAAGTGAGTTCTGGCTACTAGGTACGACATATATATATATATATATATATATATATATATATATATATATATATATATATATATATATATATATATATATATATATATATATATATATATATATATATATATATACCTAATAGCCAGAACGCACTTCTCAGCCTACTATGTAAGGCCCGATTTGCCTAATAAGCCAAGTTTTCCTGAATTAATATATTTTCTCTAATTTTTTTCTTATGAAATGATAAAGCTACCCATTTCATTATGTATGAGGTCAATTTTTTTTTATTGGAGTTAAAATTAATGTAGATATATGACCAAACCTAACCAACCCTACCTAACATAACCTAACATATCTTTATAGGTTAGGTTAGGTTAGGTAGCCGAAAAAGTTAGGTTAGGTTAGGTTAGGTAGGTTAGATAGTCGAAAAACAATTAATTCATGAAAAGTTGGCTTATTAGGCAAATTGGGCCTTGCATAGTAGGCTGAGAAGTGCGTTCTGGCTACTAGGTACGACATATATATATATATATATATATATATATATATATATATATATATATATATATATATATATATATATATATATATATGCAAACAAGCCTGAATGGTCCCCAGGACTATATACAGCTGAAAACTCACACCCCAGAAGTGACTTGAACCCATACTCCCACAACTGGTATGTACAGGGACGCCTTAATCCGCTTGACCATCACGACCGGACAATAAGGAAGTGATAGCCGAGGCTATTTGAACCACTTCCCCGCCGGCACTCGGATGGTAATCTTGGGCATAGCATTTTATCAAATCACCTCATTCTTTGGGGCACACGTGAGGAACACAAATGCAAACAAGCCTGAATGGTCCCCAGGACTATATACAACTGAAAACTCACACCCCAGAAGTGACTCGAACCCATACTCCCACAACTGGTATGTACAGGGACGCCTTAATCCGCTTGACCATCACGACCGGACAATAAGGAAGTGATAGCCGAGGCTATTTGAACCACTTCCCCGCCGGCACTCGGATGGTAATCTTGGGCATAGCATTTTATCAAATCACCTCATTCTTTGGGGCACACGTGAGGAACACAAATGCAAACAAGCCTGAATGGTCCCCAGGACTATATACAACTGAAAACTCACACCCCAGAAGTGACTCGAACCCATACTCCCACAACTGGTATGTACAGGGACGCCTTAATCCGCTTGACCATCACGACCGGACAATAAGGAAGTGATAGCCGAGGCTATTTGAACCACTTCCCCGCCGGCACTCGGATGGTAATCTTGGGCATAGCATTTTATCAAATCACCTCATTCTTTGGGGCACACGTGAGGAACACAAATACAAACAAGCCTGAATGGTCCCCAGGACTATATACAACTGAAAACTCACACCCCAGAAGTGACTCGAACCCATACTCCCACAACTGGTATGTACAGGGACGCCTTAATCCGCTTGACCATCACGACCGGACAATAAGGAAGTGATAGCCGAGGCTATTTGAACCACTTCCCCGCCGGCACTCGGATGGTAATCTTGGGCATAGCATTTTATCAAATCACCTCATTCTTTGGGGCACACGTGAGGAACACAAATGCAAACAAGCCTGAATGGTCCCCAGGACTATATACAACTGAAAACTCACACCCCAGAAGTGACTCGAACCCATACTCCCACAACTGGTATGTACAGGGACGCCTTAATCCGCTTGACCATCACGACCGGACAATAAGGAAGTGATAGCCGAGGCTATTTGAACCACTTCCCCGCAAGCACTCGGATGGTAATCTTGGGCATAGCATTTTACCAAATCACCTCATTCTTTGGGGCACACGTGAGGAACACAAATGCAAACAAGCCTGAATGGTCCCCAGGACTATATACAACTGAAAACTCACACCCCAGAAGTGACTCGAACCCATACTCCCACAACTGGTATGTACTAGGACGCCTTAATCCGCTTGACCATCACGACCGGACAATAAGGAAGTGATAGCCGAGGCTATTTGAACCACTTCCCCGCCGGCACTCGGATGGCAATCTTGGGCATAGCATTTTATCAAATCACCTCATTCTTTGGGGCACACGTGAGGAACACAAATGCAAACAAGCCTGAATGGTCCCCAGGACTATATACAACTGAAAACTCACACCCCAGAAGTGACTCGAACCCATACTCCCACAACTGGTATGTACAGGGACGCCTTAATCCGCTTGACCATCACGACCGGACAATAAGGAAGTGATAGCCGAGGCTATTTGAACCACTTCCCCGCCGGCACTCGGATGGTAATCTTGGGCACAGCATTTTATCAAATCACCTCATTCTTTGGGGCACACGTGAGGAACACAAATGCAAACAAGCCTGAATGGTCCCCAGGACTATATACAACTGAAAACTCACACCCCAGAAGTGACTCGAACCCATACTCCCACAACTGGTATGTACAGGGACGCCTTAATCCGCTTGACCATCACGACCGGACAATAAGGAAGTGATAGCCGAGGCTATTTGAACCACTTCCCCGCCGGCACTCGGATGGTAATCTTGGGCATAGCATTTTATCAAATCACCTCATTCTTTGGGGCACACGTGAGGAACACAAATGCAAACAAGCCTGAATGGTCCCCAGGACTATATACAACTGAAAACTCACACCCCAGAAGTGACTCGAACCCATACTCCCACAACTGGTATGTACAGGGACGCCTTAATCCGCTTGACCATCACGACCGGACAATAAGGAAGTGATAGCCGAGGCTATTTGAACCACTTCCCCGCCGGCACTCGGATGGTAATCTTGGGCATAGCATTTTATCAAATCACCTCATTCTTTGGGGCACACGTGAGGAACACAAATACAAACAAGCCTGAATGGTCCCCAGGACTATATACAACTGAAAACTCACACCCCAGAAGTGACTCGAACCCATACTCCCACAACTGGTATGTACAGGGACGCCTTAATCCGCTTGACCATCACGACCGGACAATAAGGAAGTGATAGCCGAGGCTATTTGAACCACTTCCCCGCCGGCACTCGGATGGTAATCTTGGGCATAGCATTTTATCAAATCACCTCATTCTTTGGGGCACACGTGAGGAACACAAATGCAAACAAGCCTGAATGGTCCCCAGGACTATATACAACTGAAAACTCACACCCCAGAAGTGACTCGAACCCATACTCCCACAACTGGTATGTACAGGGACGCCTTAATCCGCTTGACCATCACGACCGGACAATAAGGAAGTGATAGCCGAGGCTATTTGAACCACTTCCCCGCAAGCACTCGGATGGTAATCTTGGGCATAGCATTTTATCAAATCACCTCATTCTTTGGGGCACACGTGAGGAACACAAATGCAAACAAGCCTGAATGGTCCCCAGGACTATATACAACTGAAAACTCACACCCCAGAAGTGACTCGAACCCATACTCCCACAACTGGTATGTACTAGGACGCCTTAATCCGCTTGACCATCACGACCGGACAATAAGGAAGTGATAGCCGAGGCTATTTGAACCACTTCCCCGCCGGCACTCGGATGGCAATCTTGGGCATAGCATTTTATCAAATCACCTCATTCTTTGGGGCACACGTGAGGAACACAAATGCAAACAAGCCTGAATGGTCCCCAGGACTATATACAACTGAAAACTCACACCCCAGAAGTGACTCGAACCCATACTCCCACAACTGGTATGTACAGGGACGCCTTAATCCGCTTGACCATCACGACCGGACAATAAGGAAGTGATAGCCGAGGCTATTTGAACCACTTCCCCGCCGGCACTCGGATGGTAATCTTGGGCACAGCATTTTATCAAATCACCTCATTCTTTGGGGCACACGTGAGGAACACAAATGCAAACAAGCCTGAATGGTCCCCAGGACTATATACAACTGAAAACTCACACCCCAGAAGTGACTCGAACCCATACTCCCACAACTGGTATGTACAGGGACGCCTTAATCCGCTTGACCATCACGACCGGACAATAAGGAAGTGATAGCCGAGGCTATTTGAACCACTTCCACGCCGGCACTCGGATGGTAATCTTGGGCATAGCATTTTATCAAATCACCTCATTCTTTGGGGCACACGTGAGGAACACAAATACAAACAAGCCTGAATGGTCCCCAGGACTATATACAACTGAAAACTCACACCCCAGAAGTGACTCGAACCCATACTCCCACAACTGGTATGTACAGGGACGCCTTAATCCGCTTGACCATCACGACCGAACAATAAGGAAGTGATAGCCGAGGCTATTTGAACCACTTCCCCGCCGGCACTCGGATGGTAATCTTGGGCATAACATTTTATCAAATCACCTCATTCTTTGGGGCACACGTGAGGAACACAAATGCAAACAAGCCTGAATGGTCCCCAGGACTATATACAACTGAAAACTCACACCCCAGAAGTGACTCGAACCCATACTCCCACAACTGGTATGTACAGGGACGCCTTAATCCGCTTGACCATCACGACCGGACAATAAGGAAGTGATAGCCGAGGCTATTTGAACCACTTCCCCGCCGGCACTCGGATGGTAATCTTGGGCATAGCATTTTATCAAATCACCTCATTCTTTGGGGCACACGTGAGGAACACAAATGCAAACAAGCCTGAATGGTCCCCAGGACTATATACAACTGAAAACTCACACCCCAGAAGTGACTCGAACCCATACTCCCACAACTGGTATGTACTGGGACGCCTTAATCCGCTTGACCATCACGACCGGACAATAAGGAAGTGATAGCCGAGGCTATTTGAACCACTTCCCCGCCGGCACTCGGATGGTAATCTTGGGCATAGCATTTTATCAAATCACCTCATTCTTTGGGGCACACTTGAGGAACACAAATGCAAACAAGCCTGAATGGTCCCCAGGACTATATACAACTGAAAACTCACACCCCAGAAGTGACTCGAACCCATACTCCCACAACTGGTATGTACAGGGACGCCTTAATCCGCTTGACCATCACGACCGGACAATAAGGAAGTGATAGCCGAGGCTATTTGAACCACTTCCCCGCCGGCACTCGGATGGTAATCTTGGGCATAGCATTTTATCAAATCACCTCATTCTTTGGGGCACACGTGAGGAACACAAAGGCAAACAAGCCTGAATGGTCCCCAGGACTATATACAACTGAAAACTCACACCCCAGAAGTGACTCGAACCCATACTCCCACAACTGGTATGTACAGGGACGCCTTAATCCGCTTGACCATCACGACCGGACAATAAGGAAGTGATAGCCGAGGCTATTTGAACCACTTCCCCGCCGGCACTCGGATGGTAATCTTGGGCATAGCATTTTATCAAATCACCTCATTCTTTGGGGCACACGTGAGGAACACAAATGCAAACAAGCCTGAATGGTCCCCAGGACTATATACAACTGAAAACTCACACCCCAGAAGTGACTCGAACCGTGTGCCCCAAAGAATGAGGTGATTTGATAAAATGCTATGCCCAAGATTACCATCCGAGTGCCGGCGGGGAAGTGGTTCAAATAGCCTCGGCTATCACTTCCTTATTGTCCGGTCGTGATGGTCAAGCGGATTAAGGCGTCCCTGTACATACCAGTTGTGGGAGTATGGGTTCGAGTCACTTCTGGGGTGTGAGTTTTCAGTTGTATATAGTCCTGGGGACCATTCAGGCTTGTTTGCATTTGTGTTCCTCACGTGTGCCCCAAAGAATGAGGTGATTTGATAAAATGCTATGCCCAAGATTACCATCCGAGTGCCGGCGGGGAAGTGGTTCAAATAGCCTCGGCTATCACTTCCTTATTGTCCGGTCGTGATGGTCAAGCGGATTAAGGCGTCCCTGTACATACCAGTTGTGGGAGTATGGGTTCGAGTCACTTCTGGGGTGTGAGTTTTCAGTTATATATATATATATATATATATATATATATATATATATATATATATATATATATATATATTAGTATATTTTGGTAGCAGTCTTTCCTGTAGACATATATTATTAAATATGACCGAAAAAGTAAGATTAATAATTCTAACACGAATATTCTCAATCATTCGTACATTTCTTTTCACTGTTGGAGGTAAATCAAAAATCAATTCTCCAAAATTCATTTTTATTTCTAGTCTGATGCGACACGAGCGCGTTTCGTAAAACTTATTACATTTTCAAAGACTTTAGTTCACAAATACACAACTGAATGGAACTTACGCATCTCCGATTTTATATCTACATTTGAGTGAGGTGGAAGGGGTGATGTGGCATTAACACAAGACAGAACAAGATGTGGCATTAATAGGGTATTAATTTCATGAACACAAGACAGAACAAGAGGTGATATTAATAGGGTATTAATTTCATCAACACAAGACATAACACGAAACAATGGATATTGAATAGAAGTGTTTGTAGAAAGCCTATTTGTCCATATTTCTTGATGCTTCTATATTGGAGCGGAGTCTTGAGGTGGGTAGAATATAGTTGTGCAATAATTGGCTGTTGATTGCTGGTGTTGACTTCTTGATGTGTAGTGCCTCGCAAACGTCAAGCCGCCTGCTATCGCTGTATCTATCGATGATTTCTGTGTTGTTTACTAGGATTTCTCTGGCGATGGTTTGGTTGTGGGAAGAGATTATATGTTCCTTAATGGAGCCCTGTTGCTTATGCATCGTTAAACGCCTAGAAAGAGATGTTGTTGTCTTGCCTATATACTGGGTTTTTTGGAGCTTACAGTCCCCAAGAGGGCATTTGAAGGCATAGACGACGTTAGTCTCTTTTAAAGCGTTCTGTTTTGTGTCTGGAGAGTTTCTCATGAGTAGGCTGGCCGTTTTTCTGGTTTTATAGTAAATCGTCAGTTGTATCCTCTGATTTTTGTCTGTAGGGATAACGTTTCTATTAACAATATCTTTCAGGACCCTTTCCTCCGTTTTATGAGCTGTGGAAAAGAAGTTCCTGTAAAATAGTCTAATAGGGGGTATAGGTGTTGTGTTAGTTGTCTCTTCAGAGGTTGCATGGCTTTTCACTTTCCTTCTTATGATGTCTTCGACGAAACCATTGGAGAAGCCGTTATTGACTAGGACCTGCCTTACCCTACAGAGTTCTTCGTCGACTTGCTTCCATTCTGAGCTGTGGCTGAGAGCACGGTCGACATATGCGTTAACAACACTCCTCTTGTACCTGTCTGGGCAGTCGCTGTTGGCATTTAGGCACATTCCTATGTTTGTTTCCTTAGTGTAGACTGCAGTGTGGAAACCTCCGCCCTTTTCCATGACTGTTACATCTAGAAAGGGCAGCTTCCCATCCTTTTCCATCTCGTAAGTGAAACGCAGCACGGAACTCTGCTCAAATGCCTCCTTCAGCTCCTGCAGATGTCTGACATCAGGTACCTGTGTAAAAATGTCGTCAACATACCTGCAGTATATGGCCGGTTTCAAGTTCATGTCGACTAAGACTTTTTGCTCGATGGTGCCCATGTAGAAGTTTGCAAACAGGACACCTAGGGGAGAACCCATGGCGACCCCATCTACTTGCTTATACATGTGCCCATCCGGGCTCAAGAAGGGTGCCTCTTTAGTACAAGCTTGGAGTAGTTTCCTCAGAATATTTTCTGGTATGTCAAGAGGAGTACAGGCTGGATCACGATACACTCTGTCGGCTATCATTCCGATTGTCTCGTCCACAGGTACGTTGGTAAACAGCGATTCTACGTCCAACGAGGCTCTTATCCCTGTGGCCCGTGTGCCCCGCAGTAAGTCAACAAATTCCTTTGGAGACTTCAGGCTGAAGGCGCAAGGAACACAAGGAGTCAGCAGGCCGTTGAGTCGCTTCGCCAGTGTGTACGTGGGTGTGGGTATCTGGCTAATGATTGGCCGAAGTGGGTTTCCAGGCTTGTGTGTCTTGACATTTCCATACGCATATCCAGGTTTATATTCCCCAATGATCTTTGGCAGGTGGAGTCCGGATTTCTTGGCGTTCACAGTTTCGATCAGTTTGTTGACCTTTGCTTTTAATTCGGCTGTAGTGTCCTTCGTTACCCTTTGGAACTTAGTTTGGTCAGAGAGTATGATGTTCATTTTCGCCAGATATTCGTCTTTTTTAAGAATGACATATATTGGCGACTTGTCACCTCTCCTGACAACTATCTCCTTGTTCTCACGAAGGCTTTTAGCTGCCGGTTTAAGCTCGGGGGACAGTATGGTGCTTCTGTAATTGCCTCGATTCTTTCCTCCTTCTGCAATAAGTTCTGCTTGTAAGGTATCTTTGGTAGTGACCTTCTTTTGTGTCTCGAGGTCGAATATGTCGTCCAACAGAATTTCCAACTCTACTTTCCGGGCCATCTCACCTCTTGTTCTGTCTTGTGTTCATGAAATTAATACCCTATTAATGCCACATCTTGTTCTGTCTTGTGTTAATGCCACATCACCCCTTCCACCTTACTCAAATGTAGATATAAAATCGGAGATGCGTAAGTTCTATTCAGTTGTGTATTTGTGAACTAAAGTCTTTGAAAATGTAATGAGTTTTACGAAACGCGCTCGTGTCGCGTCAGACTAGAAATAAAAATGAATTTTGGAGAATTGATTTTTTATTTTCCTCGAACAGTGAAAAGAAATGTACGAAAGATTGAGAAAATTCGTGTTAGAATTATTAATCTTACTTTTTCGGTCATATTTAATAATATATATATATATATATATATATATATATATATATATATATATATATATATGCGAACAAGCCTGAATGGTCCCCAGGACAATATGCAACTGAAAACTCACACCCCAGAAGTGACTCGAACCCATACTCCCAGAAGCAACGCAACTGGTATGTACAAGACGCCTTAATCCACTTGACCATCACGACCGGACATAATGAGGTGATAGCCGAGGCTATTTGAACCACCCCACCGCCGGCACTCGGATAGTAATCTTGGGCATAGCATTTTACCAAATCACCTCATTCTTTGGGGCACACGTGAGGAACACAAATGCGAACAAGCCTGAATGGTCCCCAGGACAATATGCAACTGAAAACTCACACCCCAGAAGTGACTCGAACCCATACTCCCAGAAGCAACGCAACTGGTATGTACAAGACGCCTTAATCCACTTGACCATCACGACCGGACATAATGAGGTGATAGCCGAGGCTATTTGAACCACCCCACCGCCGGCACTCGGATAGTAATCTTGGGCATAGCATTTTACCAAATCACCTCATTCTTTGGGGCACACCTGAGGAACACAAATGCGAACAAGCCTGAATGGTCCCCAGGACAATATGCAACTGAAAACTCACACCCCAGAAGTGACTCGAACCCATACTCCCAGAAGCAACGCAACTGGTATGTACAAGACGCCTTAATCCACTTGACCATCACGACCGGACATAATGAGGTGATACCCGAGGCTATTTGAACCACCCCACTGCCGGCACTCGGATAGTAATCTTGGGCATAGCATTTTACCAAATCACCTCATTCTTTGGGGCACACGTGAGGAACACAAATGCGAACAAGCCTGAATGGTCCCCAGGACAATATGCAACTGAAAACTCACACCCCAGAAGTGACTCGAACCCATACTCCCAGAAGCAACGCAACTGGTATGTACAAGACGCCTTAATCCACTTGACCATCACGACCGGACATAATGAGGTGATAGCCGAGGCTATTTGAACCACCCCACCGCCGGCACTCGGATAGTAATCTTGGGCATAGCATTTTACCAAATCACCTCATTCTTTGGGGCACACGTGAGGAACACAAATGCGAACAAGCCTGAATGGTCCCTAGGACAATATGCAACTGAAAACTCACACCCCAGAAGTGACTCGAACCCATACTCCCAGAAGCAACGCAACTGGTATGTACAAGACGTCTTAATCCACTTGACCATCACGACCGGACATAATGAGGTGATAGCCGAGGCTATTTGAACCACCCCACCGCCGGCACTCGGATAGTAATCTTGGGCATAGCATTTTACCAAATCACCTCATTCTTTGGGGCACACGTGAGGAACACAAATGCGAACAAGCCTGATTGGTTCCCAGGACAATATGCAACTGAAAACTCACACCCCAGAAGTGACTCGAACCCATACTCCCAGAAGCAACGCAACTGGTATGTACAAGACGCCTTAATCCACTTGACCATCACGATAGCCTCGGCTATCACCTCATTATGTCCGGTCGTGATGGTCAAGTGGATTAAGGCGTCTTGTACATACCAGTTGCGTTGCTTCTGGGAGTATGGGTTCGAGTCACTTCTGGGGTGTGAGTTTTCAGTTGCATATTGTCCTGGGGACCATTCAGGCTTGTTCGCATTTGTGTTCCTCACGTGTGCCCCAAAGAATGAGGTGATTTGGTAAAATGCTATGCCCAAGATTACTATCCGAGTGCCGGCGGTGGGGTGGTTCAAATAGCCTCGGCTATCACCTCATTATGTCCGGTCGTGATGGTCAAGTGGATTAAGGCGTCTTGTACATACCAGTTGCGTTGCTTCTGGGAGTATGGGTTCGAGTCACTTCTGGGGTGTGAGTTTTCAGTTGCATATTGTCCTGGGGACCATTCAGGCTTGTTCGCATTTGTGTTCCTCACGTGTGCCCCAAAGAATGAGGTGATTTGGTAAAATGCTATGCCCAAGATTACTATCCGAGTGCCGGCAGTGGGGTGGTTCAAATAGCCTCGGCTATCACCTCATTATGTCCGGTCGTGATGGTCAAGTGGATTAAGGAGTCTTGTACATACCAGTTGCGTTGCTTCTGGGAGTATGGGTTCGAGTCACTTCTGGGGTGTGAGTTTTCAGTTGCATATTGTCCTGGGGACCATTCAGGCTTGTTCGCATTTGTGTTCCTCACGTGTGCCCCAAAGAATGAGGTGATTTGGTAAAATGCTATGCCCAAGATTACTATCCGAGTGCCGGCGGTGGGGTGGTTCAAATAGCCTCGGCTATCACCTCATTATGTCCGGTCGTGATGGTCAAGTGGATTAAGGCGTCTTGTACATACCAGTTGCGTTGCTTCTGGGAGTATGGGTTCGAGTCACTTCTGGGGTGTGAGTTTTCAGTTGCATATTGTCCTGGGGACCATTCAGGCTTGTTAGCATTTGTGTTCCTCACGTGTGCCCCAAAGAATGAGGTGATTTGGTAAAATGCTATGCCCAAGATTACTATCCGAGTGCCGGCGGTGGGGTGGTTCAAATAGCCTCGGCTATCACCTCATTATGTCCGGTCGTGATGGTCAAGTGGATTAAGGCGTCTTGTACATACCAGTTGCGTTGCTTCTGGGAGTATGGGTTCGAGTCACTTCTGGGGTGTGAGTTTTCAGTTGCATATTGTCCTGGGGACCATTCAGGCTTGTTCGCATTTGTGTTCCTCACGTGTGCCCCAAAGAATGAGGTGATTTGGTAAAATGCTATGCCCAAGATTACTATCCGAGAGCCGGCGGTTGGGTGGTTCAAATAGCCTCGGCTATCACCTCATTATGTCCGGTCGTGATGGTCAAGTGGATTAAGGCGTCTTGTACATACCAGTTGCGTTGCTTCTGGGAGTATGGGTTCGAGTCACTTCTGGGGTGTGAGTTTTCAGTTATATATATATATATATATATATATATATATATATATATATATATATATATATATATATATATATATATATATTTATATATATATATATATATATGTATATATATATATATATATATATATATATATATATATATATATATATATATATATATATATATATATATATATATATATATATATATATATATATATATATATGCGGAAAATCCACAGAGAAATATGAAATGAGGTGAACGTTTCGGCTTTGTTAAAGCCTTTGTCAACACCAGACTGACTAAGGAGAAGGGAGAAGGGGGAGGATATATAGGCCGACACCTGACCAACCCATCCCTAGGGTTGGTCAGGTGTAATTAACCAAAATCAGGTATAGCTTAGCTTAAAATGGTCAAAGAGGATTAAGCGGTCAGAGAATAAGGATGAAAGATTAAAGAAAAGCCTCATGAACACACAATATATGAATATACAATTATAATGAGACATTGTAAGCCTCTCTATCAGAGTTGTTTCTTAAACTGTTGTGCAATATTATAACTTAAAAATGGATCAAGTTTGTACATTCCAGTACTAACATTAAGAAGATTTGGACACTGACTGATTAGAGCAGACTCAATCAAATTCATATATATATATATATATATATGAAATGATAAAGCTACCCATTTCATTATGTATGAGGTCAATTTTTTTTTATTGGAGTTAAAATTAACGTAGATATATGACCAAACCTAACCAACCCTACCTAACCTAACCTAACCTATCTTTATAGGTTAGGTTAGGTTAGGTAGCCGAAAAAGTTAGGTTAGGTTAGGTTAGGTAGGTTAGATAGTCGAAAAACAATTAGTTCATGAAAAGTTGGCTTATTAGGCAAATTGGGCCTTGCATAGTAGGCTGAGAAGTGCATTCTGGCTACTAGGTACGACATATATATATATATATATATATATATATATATATATATATATATATATATATATATATATATATATATATATATATATATATATATATATATATATATATATATATATATATATTGAGGTGAGAACAGATTAGTGGGAATTCATGTTTAGGAAATAGAGTGAAATACGACAATAATAACTTACTTATGTCCTCGTGAGGGGGTTGAGCAGGTGTGAGGGTATGAATCCTTAACGTTGTGTTAACTGGGCGTGATATTGTCTCGTAGCCCTCCATCTGGCGGTGTTGCCGCCCTTGTTGAAGGGGCGGGGGATGCTCGCAAGTGACATCAGCTCTCTTTAGCTCAGTGTGGGGCGGATGGGATACCGACTCGATGACATCTATCTGTTTCCTCCGTCGATCGAGGTATGGATTATAACCTGAAATGGAACAAAATGATATTCAGCATGGATGAATGGGGAAAATATTATTATTATGCTTGTGTTTGCTTGCAAGTGGATGTAATACAGGTAAGAGAAGTATTTTATATATGATTCCTACGTTTATGAGAAGTTTCATTCCGACGATGACCTCCTCGAGGGGCAGGTGAGCAGTAAGGACACTTTACGGTTTTGTAAACTGAAATTGAAAAGAACATATTTAAGTGTGTGGAATGTAATAGTCCGAATGAGTAAATATTCTCACACTATAGGAGAGAGAGATAATAGTTTACACACACGATATTTCACCTCTGGATGCAATAAAATGAACTGTGGAAAATTATATAAGAATAACACTCACGGTTATCGCAGAAAATCTGCTGACATCGCTTGCATTTGATGTCGTAATGGCCTAAGGGTGGCTTTTCACAGCTTGTGCATTGCAGCCGACATAGTTGGTTTGGTGACGGAATATAAAACACACCGCATTTCAAGCAGGATGTGAGGGTTCGTCTTTACATGACACGGAGCTGTATGGTGTGTGTGTGTACTGAATGAAGACTCGCAGTGAACAAATGGCGTGTTTGTGTGTGAGGGGAGGGAAACGATCCCAGTCAAATGAGAAGTGATTGATGTTGGGCAGGTGAGGGCCAGCTGGCGGAAGTAAGAACAACGCCCCTACTTAATGAATCTGCAGTGGTGGGAGAGGTCTGTTGGGGTGAACATCTCCCAGAACTCTCTGAAGACATTGAAAAACGATTAAGGCTAATGGACCACATAGAGTTAAAATAATGACTCCACCTGTCCTCTCTTAAGAGTCTGCTCCCTCCCCTCCACAACATAACGTACATATTCCTATACTCATCTTAAGACTATGATCTCCTTCACTCAACATTTTCCTATCTATCTACACACACACAGGTATAACTCTACGACACATACACATACATATTCATCTTCTCTTCTCCTCCTCCTCCTCCCTACATGTCGGCATACCAACCACATAGCTTCCATCCCCTACCCAACATGTCACTCTCTCAAGTGACGCCTGGCCGGACACTACGCATCAAAACATCCGGGGAAGCACAGAAACCTTCAGATGATGTACACATGCCCACATACTTATTCTCCCCTCCCCTCATACCAACATGATCCACAACATCCCTTACATTTTACCCCTGTGACCCACAACGTCCCCCCCTGACGCAACCCGTCCCATTCTGCAGACTCCCACACCACTTTTGACTATGACCGAGTTCGATCCCCGAGGTTCTCCTCTGGTTTGGGACGGTTCTAGTCACATATTTCACTACTACAGTACAAACATTTCACACTCTCCCCCACACACAGTACTACCACTACACACTCTATCTCACACACTTTACTCCCACTACACAATTTCCTGAACATACATTACGACTACTAAACACTCTCCCCCACACAGTACTACCACTACACACTCTCACCAACATACAGTACGACCACTACACGGTTTCACCAACATACAGTACGACCACTACACACTTTCTTCCACACACACTACTACAACTACACACTCTCCTCCACACACAGTACTACCAATACACACTCTCCTCCTCACACAATACTACCACTACACACTCTCCTCCACTCACGGTACTACCACTAAACACTCTCCTCCACATACAGTAGTACCACTACACACACTCCCTCACACTCAGTACAACCACTACACACTCTCCTCCACATACAGTACGACCACTAAACACAATCCCCCCACACAGTACCACCACTACACACTCTCCCCAACATACATTACGACCACTACACACTCTCCCCCACACACAGTACTACCACTACACACTCTCGCCCCACACACAGTACGACCACTACACACTCTCCCCAACATACAGTACTACCACTACACACTTTCCTTCACACACAATACTACCACTACACACTCTCCTCCACACACAGT
This sequence comes from Procambarus clarkii, assembly GCF_040958095.1. Classification (NCBI taxonomy): domain Eukaryota; kingdom Metazoa; phylum Arthropoda; class Malacostraca; order Decapoda; family Cambaridae; genus Procambarus; species Procambarus clarkii. The sequence continues at coordinate 30,754,602 of NC_091220.1, read as the reverse complement.
ACTACCACTACACACATTCCCTCACACACAATACTACCACTACACACTCTCCTCCACACACAGTACTACCACTACACACTCTCCCCAACATACAGTACTACCACTACACACATTCCCTCACACACAATACTACCACTACACACTCTCCTCCACACACAGTACTACCACTACACACTCTCCCCCACACACAGTCCTACCACTACACACACCCTCACACACAGTACTACCACTACACACTGTCCCCCACACAATACTACCATTACGCACTCTCCCCCACACACAGAACTACCACTACACACACTCCCACACACACAGTACTACCACTACACACTCTCACCAGCATACAGTAAGACCACTACATACACTTTACCACACACAGTACTGCCACTACACACTCTCCTCAATACACAGTATTCCCACTACGCAATCTCCTCTCACAGTACGTACAATGCACACTCTCCTCCACACAGTATATCCACTACACACTCTCCCCCACACACAGTACAACCACTACACACTCTCCCAACATACAGTACGACCACTACACAGTCTTCCCAACACACAGTACTACCACTACACATTCTCTTCCACACACAGAACTACCACTACACACTCTCCTCCACACACAGTACTACCACTACACACTCTCCTCCACATACAGTGCGACCACTACACACTCTCCCCCACACACAATACTACCACTACACACACTCCCCCACACACAGTACTACCACTACACACTCGTCCCCCACACAGTACTACCACTGCACACACTCCCCCCCACACAGTACTACCACTACACACTCTTCCCCTACACAATACTACCACTACACACTCTCCCCCCACACACAGTACTACCACTTGTTATGATCTCAGCCTACAGGAGAAACGAGTCTCCCTCCTTGAGAGTTATTCAGCAAGCCTGACCTAACTAGAAGGTCTAGCAAGTATTGAGGTGATAACGCATATGTAAAATAGTTGGTTGGATATGTGTAACAGTTTGAGATTATGGGCAATGCAGAAGAAAATAGATAAATGACGGGCTAGGAGATGTGGACATTTTGCTGGAGGCGTGAGGCTCGCTTCCGGAGGACCTTGACCTCACTTGAGTGCCAGACATCGCAGGGGGAAGCCGCGCTCCGTTTGAGCTCCCGCCAGAAGGGAACCCCTAGTGATATATCTCGAAGAGAAGAGAAGTGTGCGGACGTACCAGCTGTGGAATCGAGCTGGGAACGTTGTGGTCTCAAGTCCTGGTCGACGAGCAGATATTAAATCGCCCAGAAGCATTATTGTGGGCTGTGTGGAGCGCCCTGACCAGACGCCGTCAGAGGAAAAGCGCCCTCGATCAGTTAATCTGTGGTAAGCACGATATACGCCAGTTCATAGTGATCACTTGTAGTTGGTCGTGTGCCCAGCGACAGTAGCAATGTTTATTTATAAGTTAGGCATGTTTTAATAAGGCAGAAAGCCTGAAATAGGAGAGTGAAGAGGGAGGAGCACGGAGCGACGTCCATCCCCTCTGAGCTCTGACGGACGACTGAGGGAGCCCGGCTCCGGATGGAGGAAGACCCTCCCAGTGAGTGAGGACCGCCGCCAGGCGAGGTGGAGTATGGACCCGCCCAAAACGGGGGAGTCCACTCTCACTGTAGGTAGAGAACAGATAGAGGTTTGAGGCAAGCATATTGTGTGGTTATTTTTGTTTATGTGTTAAAGGGGAACATTTTATTGGAGTGTCGATGGGTTGCAGGTTTGTCTTTGGGGAAGAAGTTGCTGAGAACTTCGAAGCCAGCAGATGAAGTAGCTGATGAGACTCCAAGGTAGTGGAGCAGAGGACCTCGAGCTGTGAGGAGAAGCAGCAGTGAAGAGGAGTGTCACGTGCTTCTGTAGAGGTGGAGAAGCACCACAGTTGCTCGGGGAAACTTCATGGTGTGGCAGCCAAGGAGCTGTGGAGGAACCCAGCAGAAGTAGTAGAGCACCATAGTTGCTCAGGGAAACTTCATGATAGCAGCCTGGAGGAGCTGCAGAGGATCCTGGTAGTGAAGCCCGGAAGAACCTAAGGATATTAGGGTTGTGAACTTCCAGAGGTGGAAGGGGAAGTTCTGGTGAATTACTTATAGGGAGTTGATAGTGTTTGGTTGTCAGTAGCGTGTAAGACGCAGTGAGAGGTGAGTGACTGTTGGCATCCTTATGTCAAGGAGTTTTTTTATATTGAAGTATCAATGAACATTTATACTGGTATATGTTATTGCATTCAAATGCTGGTTTTCTATATATATATGTTATCTTGCTGATGGTGCAACAGTGTGTAGGCTTGACCAACTTGAGGAGGTTAATAGTATCAGGTGGTGAACCAGGAGATAGGATACCACTTGATAAGCTGATAATAGAGTTCTGATGGTATTGGAGTGCAACCTGATTGTGATATTATAGAGTATAGGATTCATTATTATTATATGTGTGTATGTATCGTGTATGTGCTTTGTTCAGTAAATGTGTCACAATTTGCTGGTGTTTGCCCTTGTCCTAGTGAGGCTTCCCAGGAGGTAGTAAAGAAGGAGAGAGAGAGAGAGAAAGAACCAAGAACCACTGCTGTGGATAGGGTAAGAGGTAATACTAGTAAGTCATAGGGGATTGAGGAGATCATATCTCATAAGGAGAGAGTGGGGAGTCACAGCGGCTCGAGTGGGTGTGTGCACGTGACAACGAGGCTAAGTGTTGGAGCCGCATCCTCTAAACGTGTGACGTTGAGCCCCTCTCCAAGAGCCAGAAGCGCCAAGGGTGATCTCCTAGTATAAGCACTCTGCCGAGTTGTGGGTTGGGTTGTCCATAGAGAAGGATCGACGACGACAACACCAACCAACCCACAGTCTATAATAAATTGGGGGCCTGTCCGGGAGAGTGAACTGACACACCCACACCCTGTCCAAGAGTGGATTTGTACACCCTTGCTGAAATAGATAAACTGTGTGACCGCAGGTGTATACTCTCTCTCTTGGGAAGACTCACAGGACAAAGATGGATAAGGTGCAAGCGTTTGTGGAGTCAGGCAAGCCCGAGGACTTGGAAGGTTGCACGAGGGATCAATTGAAACAGATAGCAGAAAAATGTGGCATTAGGTTGAAAGCATCTAAAGTAGCTGGGATGAAGGATGAGATCCTGAGGCAGTTGAGAGCCAGAAGTGAAGCGGCAGAACAAGGAGCCCAAGAAGGAGCTGAAAGTGGAAAGGAGGATGATGGGCAGGATGACGTGAGATCCCAGGGATCGAGTAGGAGCAGCAAGAGTAGCCGCAGTAGTAGGAGTAGCCGAAATAGGAGCTTGGAGAGATTCCAGTTAGAGCTCCAGATCCAACAACAGCGTGAGGAGAGACAGTTCCAGCTGGAAAAGATGAAATTAGAACTCCAGATGAAAAATGAAGCCGAGAAGGAAAAAGAGAAAACCAGGCTGGAAGTAGAAAAAGAGAAAACCAGGCTGGAAGTAGAAAAAGAGAAAACCAGGCTGGAAGTAGAAAAAGAGAAAACCAGGTTGGAAGTAGAAAAAGAGAAAACCAGAGTAAGAGAACTGGAGTTGGAACAGGAGAAAGAAAAAGAGAAAGCAAGACTAGAGGTGGAGAAAGAAAAAGAGAAAACCAGAGTAAGGGAACTGGAGTTGGAACAAGAAAAAGAAAAAGCCCAGGTCGAAAAAGAAAAAGCCCAGGTCGAAAAAGAAAAAGAGAGAACAAAACAAATGCAGATAGAAGCGAATAGAACCTTGGCTGAGCAAAGGATTGAACATGGGTTGCCAGAGAGCACCACCCAGGTATCACACCCACCAGATGTTAGGGTTAGGGAGAAGGACATTCCCTTGTTTGTTCCCGAAGAGGCAGAGAGCTTTTTCGAGCACTTTGAAAAAGTAGCCAGCATCAAGGAGTGGCCACAGGAGGAATGGGCCCAGCTGGTCCAGTTAAGATTGACCGGTGCAGCCAGGGAGGCATACACCCAATTGTCACTGGAAGAGTGCCAGGATTACGCCACAGTAAAGAGCAGCATATTGCGCTCGTTTCAGTTAACCCCAGAAGCTTATAGAAAGCGCTTCAGAGAGATGATCAAAGTTGGAGCATGTACGTTTGCTGAGACAGCAAGAGATCTGGAAAGACGATTCCAGAAGTGGATTGAGGCTGCTGGAGTTGGATCTTACGCTGACCTGAAGCAACTGATGGTCATGGAGAAGTTCTTGGAGATGATGCATCCCGAAACAAAGTTCAAGATCCAAGAAGCAGGAATAATGGAGGTGAAAGATGCCGCAGATAGGGCGGATATGATTACTGAAGCATACAAGAGCTTGAGGGAGAACAGAGTGAGAAGTGAGGCGAGATGCAGCAATGGCAGATCCAATGGAGTCTGGGGAGGAAGAAATTATGAGAGACCCAGAAGAGTCTGGGGTGAGAAAAATTTTGATAAATGGGCAGATAAAAGTAAGTACCCTAAAACTCAGAAGAGTAGGTCGCGCACTTCATCTGAAAGTGAAGATGGAGGAGCCAAACGAGAAACTATTCGTGATCCAGGGAATCAAGAGTCCAGTAAAGCCCCACAGAGTACAAATAGTGTGCCTGGCCCGAGGAACTCTCTTGTGAGTGGACAAAGTCAGAGCCGCTTTGGTACGTATAGGAGAGATTTCTCCCAGATGAGATGTTACAATTGTAACGGATTGGGTCACGTGATGCGAGATTGTAGACAGGGCAAGAGAGTTGTGACCCTGGCCATGTGTGACCCCGGAAGTAAATATACTAATGTGTTCCAAGACAAACCACAGAGAGCGAATTTAGTGAACGAGAGGTATAGGCCGTTCATGAGTAAAGGTTGGATCAGTATAGGAGGCCAACCTGAGGTAGAAGTTGGTATCTTAAGAGATACCGGAGCTAATCAGAGCTTGATTACGAGAAGCCTGATTGGGAATGGTCGACGGTTAGCTGGCAGTGGGAAGATGAAAGTATATGGGTTATTGTCTGAGAGTGACATGCCCGTTTGTACTGTCCAGCTAAGGTCGGAATATGTGTCGGCAGTGGTGATGTTGGGAGTGTGCCCCGACATACCTATTCCAGGAGTCCAAGTGATCCTGGGGAATGACTTGTGCGGGACAAAGGTGTTGACAAGAGTCATAGCAGAGACTGTGCCAGAGTAGTGCCCAGAAGGCCACGGCACGTGTGGGACACCTGAGAGTGTGAACCTGACTGACATCCGAGAAGATGAGCCAGGAGACCGCCAAGCCATTGAAAACCCTGTCTCGGTAGTGACGAAGGCAGAGGTGGCCGACGAGGAAGACGCTGGAGAAGATGAGACAGTGTCGATTAAACCGGTAGAAGAGATCGATGTAGACATAGCGTGGCTGTTTGATGAAGGTCCAGCCCAGAAGAATGAAGTCTTGGTGAGGTCAAAAGTGAGGATGACCCAGCCGAAGAAGAATCATGTGAAGAGAGCGGACCTGAGTAGAGCCCAGACTGCTGAAATTAAGAGTCGGAAGGTGGATGCAACTGTGCTGAGTAGGAATGAGGAAGGATGTGGACAGACTGAAGACGGGAATAGAGCGTCAAGTGGTCCACGAGCACAGAGGCATATGGATAGTGGAGTTAAGTTGTTTGAGATGTCAAGAGTTGACATGTTCCACAGGAAACGTGAAGAAATAATGAAGAAGAGTGATAGTCGAGAAAATGAAAGGAGAAGAGACAGTATGCGTGGAGAGATGCTTACGAGCACTCTGGGAGAGGTAAAGCGACATGTACGGTCGAGTGCTGTTGAGTGTAGTACAGTGCTTGAAGAAACTTTTAGGGAACGAAGAAGAGTTGAAGGAGAAGAAATGGAGTGGTATAGAGGTGAGAAGTGTGGGAAGAGGATGATGATGCAAGCATGGAGGAATAGAAGAAAGCCGTGGACTCGATGGAGGTCAAACAAGACGATGTCTTGGACAAATGAGGAGACGAAAGGGAGGATAGTCGGTGAAGACGAGGGAGTGAAGTATGATGACAGGAGACGGAAGTATAATGGCAGTAGATGGAAGTATGAAGACGACAGAGGAGGTACAGACAGTAGATGTCTGACTCTGGACGAGAAGAGAAGAAGACGAGGAAACGGAGGGTGGAGACAATAAGTAGAGTGGAACGATGGAGTGCAGGCGTCCAAGGAGGACAGCCTAGCCAACAGGTGCCAGAGAAGTCAGATAGTTTATGAGAAGATCATGTTTCTGGCGAGTTGTGAGCCAGATGTTGCAAGGAGCAACGAACTAATTGTAGACTCCTAAGGGAGTACGTAAGCAGATCAACCGTTCGAACCAATTGGTTGAAGAACGAGACAGTGTGGTGGCGGATGTATTATCCCGAGCTTTGCCACTGGAATAACTCTCAAAAATAAGGGGAGGGGAGTGTTATGATCTCAGCCTACAGGAGAAACGAGTCTCCCTCCTTGAGAGTTATTCAGCAAGCCTGACCTAACTAGAAGGTCTAGCAAGTATTGAGGTGATAACGCATATGTAAAATAGTTGGTTGGATATGTGTAACAGTTTGAGATTATGGGCAATGCAGAAGAAAATAGATAAATGACGGGCTAGGAGATGTGGACATTTTGCTGGAGGCGTGAGGCTCGCTTCCGGAGGACCTTGACCTCACTTGAGTGCCAGACATCGCAGGGGGAAGCCGCGCTCCGTTTGAGCTCCCGCCAGAAGGGAACCCCTAGTGATATATCTCGAAGAGAAGAGAAGTGTGCGGACGTACCAGCTGTGGAATCGAGCTGGGAACGTTGTGGTCTCAAGTCCTGGTCGACGAGCAGATATTAAATCGCCCAGAAGCATTATTGTGGGCTGTGTGGAGCGCCCTGACCAGACGCCGTCAGAGGAAAAGCGCCCTCGATCAGTTAATCTGTGGTAAGCACGATATACGCCAGTTCATAGTGATCACTTGTAGTTGGTCGTGTGCCCAGCGACAGTAGCAATGTTTATTTATAAGTTAGGCATGTTTTAATAAGGCAGAAAGCCTGAAATAGGAGAGTGAAGAGGGAGGAGCACGGAGCGACGTCCATCCCCTCTGAGCTCTGACGGACGACTGAGGGAGCCCGGCTCCGGATGGAGGAAGACCCTCCCAGTGAGTGAGGACCGCCGCCAGGCGAGGTGGAGTATGGACCCGCCCAAAACGGGGGAGTCCACTCTCACTGTAGGTAGAGAACAGATAGAGGTTTGAGGCAAGCATATTGTGTGGTTATTTTTGTTTATGTGTTAAAGGGGAACATTTTATTGGAGTGTCGATGGGTTGCAGGTTTGTCTTTGGGGAAGAAGTTGCTGAGAACTTCGAAGCCAGCAGATGAAGTAGCTGATGAGACTCCAAGGTAGTGGAGCAGAGGACCTCGAGCTGTGAGGAGAAGCAGCAGTGAAGAGGAGTGTCACGTGCTTCTGTAGAGGTGGAGAAGCACCACAGTTGCTCGGGGAAACTTCATGGTGTGGCAGCCAAGGAGCTGTGGAGGAACCCAGCAGAAGTAGTAGAGCACCATAGTTGCTCAGGGAAACTTCATGATAGCAGCCTGGAGGAGCTGCAGAGGATCCTGGTAGTGAAGCCCGGAAGAACCTAAGGATATTAGGGTTGTGAACTTCCAGAGGTGGAAGGGGAAGTTCTGGTGAATTACTTATAGGGAGTTGATAGTGTTTGGTTGTCAGTAGCGTGTAAGACGCAGTGAGAGGTGAGTGACTGTTGGCATCCTTATGTCAAGGAGTTTTTTATATTGAAGTATCAATGAACATTTATACTGGAATATGTTATTGCATTCAAATGCTGGTTTTCTATATATATATGTTATCTTGCTGATGGTGCAACAGTGTGTAGGCTTGACCAACTTGAGGAGGTTAATAGTATCAGGTGGTGAACCAGGAGATAGGATACCACTTGATAAGCTGATAATAGAGTTCTGATGGTATTGGAGTGCAACCTGATTGTGATATTATAGAGTATAGGATTCATTATTATTATATGTGTGTATGTATCGTGTATGTGCTTTGTTCAGTAAATGTGTCACAATTTGCTGGTGTTTGCCCTTGTCCTAGTGAGGCTTCCCAGGAGGTAGTAAAGAAGGAGAGAGAGAGAGAGAAAGAACCAAGAACCACTGCTGTGGATAGGGTAAGAGGTAATACTAGTAAGTCATAGGGGATTGAGGAGATCATATCTCATAAGGAGAGAGTGGGGAGTCACAGCGGCTCGAGTGGGTGTGTGCACGTGACAACGAGGCTAAGTGTTGGAGCCGCATCCTCTAAACGTGTGACGTTGAGCCCCTCTCCAAGAGCCAGAAGCGCCAAGGGTGATCTCCTAGTATAAGCACTCTGCCGAGTTGTGGGTTGGGTTGTCCATAGAGAAGGATCGACGACGACAACACCAACCAACCCACAGTCTATAATACACTGCACACACTCCCCCCCCCCACACATACTACCACTATTCTCTCTTCCCCCACACAGTACTACCACTATTCTCTCTTCCCCCACACAGTACTACCACTACATAATCTCCCCCCACACACAGTACTACCACTACACACTCTCCCCCACACACAGTACTACCACTACACACTCTTCCCCCACACAGTACTACCACTACACACTCTTCCCCCACACAGTACTACCACTACACACAGTTCCCAACACACAGTACTATCACTAAACACTCTCCCCCACACACAGTACTACCACTACACACTCTCCCCTACACAGTAACCCACTACTCACTCGCCCCCTGACACAGTACTACCACTACACACTCTCCCCCCACACATTACGTCCACTACACACTCTCCCTCCACACAGTACGACCACTACACACTCTTCCCCCACACAGAACCTCCACTACACACTCTTCCCCCACACAGAACGTCCACTACACACTCATCCCCCACACATTACGTCCACTACACACTCTCTCTCCACACAGTACAACCACTACACACTCTTCCCCCACACAGTACGACCCCTACACACTCTCCCCCTACACACTCTCCCCCTACACACTCTCCCCCGTACAGTACTACCGCTACACACTCTCCCTACACACTCTCCCTACACACAGTACGACCACTACAAACAGTACGACCACTACACACTCTCCCTCCATATAGGACGACTAATATACACTCTTCCCCCACACAGTACTACCACTACATACTCTCCCCCCCCACACAGTACTACCACTACACACTCTCCCGCACACAAAGTACTACCACTACACACACTCCCTTCAAACACAGAACGACCACTACACACTCTTCCCTCACACACAGTTCTACCTCTACACACTCTCCCCCACTCACAGTATTACCACTACACACACTGCGCCACACACAGTACTACCCTTACGCTCTCTCCCCCACACACAGTACTACCACTATACACACTCCCCAACACACATGACTACCACTACACACTCTCCCCCACACACAGTACTACCACTACACACTCTCCCCCACACACAGTACTACCACTACACACTCTCACCAACATACAGTAAGACCACTACACACACTTCCTCACACACAGTACTAACACTTCACACTCTCCATCCACACAGTACAACCACTACACACTTTTCCCAACACACAGCACTACCACTACACACTCTCCCCCACACAAAGTACGACTACTACACACTCACACCCACATACACTACAACCACTACACACTCTCCCCCACACACAGTACAACCACTACACACTCTCCCTAACATACAGTACGACCACTACACACTTTCCCCCCACACAGTACGACCACTATACACTCTCCACCACACACAGTACTACCACTACACACTCTCCTCCACACACTGTACTACCACTACACATTCTCCTCCACACACAGTACTACCACTACACACTCTCCTCCACACACAATACTACCACTACACACACTCCCCAACATATAGTACGACCACTAAACACAATCCCCCCACACAGTACTACCACTACACTCTCTCCCCAATATACATTACGAGCACTACACACTCTCCCCCACACACACAGTATTACCACAACACACACTCTCGCCCACACAGTACGACCACTACACACTCTCCTAAACACACAATACGACCACTACACACTCTCCCCAACATTCATTACTACCACTACACACTCTCCTCCACACACAATACTACCACTACACACTCCCTCACACTTAGTACTACCACTACACACACTCCCCCACACACAGTACTACCACTACACACTCGTCCCCCACACAGTACTACCACAGCACACACTCCCCCCACACGGTACTACCACTACACACTCTTCCCCCACACAATATTACCACTACACACTCCCCCCTCCACACAGTACTACCACTACTCACTCTTCCCCCACACAGTACTACCACTACACACTCTCCCCCCCCCACACACAGTAATGCCACTACACACTCTCCCCCACACACAGTACTACCACTACACACTCTTCCCCCACACAGTACTACCACTACACACAGTTACCAACACACAGTACTACCACTAAGCACTCTCCCCCACACACAGTATTACCAATACACACTCTCCCTCCACACAGTACGACCACTACACACTCTCCCTCCACACAGTTCGACCACTACACACTCTCCCTCCATGCAGTACGACCAATACACACTCTGCTCACACACAGTACGACCACTAAACTCTCTCCCCCACACAGTACGTCCACTACACACTCTCCCTCCACACAGTACGACCACTACACACTCTCCCTCCATGCAGAACGACACCTACACACTCTTCCCCCACACAGTACGACCACTACACACTCTTTCCCCTAACAGTACGACCCCTACACACTCTCCCCCACACAGAACGTCCACTACACACTCTCCCTCCACACAGTACAACCACTACACACTCTTCTCCCACACAGTACGACCCCTACACACTCTCCCCCGCACAGTACTACCGCTACACACTCACCCTACACACAGTACGACTACTACACACAGTACGACCACTACACACTCTCCCTCCATATAGTACGACCAATACAGACTCTTCCCCCACACAGTACTACCACTACACACTCTCTACCACACACAGTACTACCACTACACACTCTCCCGCACTCACAGTACTACCACTACACACACTCCCTCCACACACAAAACGACCACTACACACTCTCCCTCACACACACTTCTACCTCTACACACTCTCCCCCACTCACAGTACTACCACTTCACACACTCCCCCACACACAGTACTACCACTACACACACTCACCAATGTAACAAACTAGGCTGGTTGTAAGAATTATGCGGAATGTTTTATCTACAAGGGAGAATGGGAAGCTGGACCCGCGTGGTGACCCAGGACCTGACCCCAGGAAATTCGCGGTGAAAATAATTGACGCCTTATTCATAGTTTCATATAATGAATCATCCTATAGTATTCACTTATTTAGAGAAATTAGCCTTTATTCATTTTACATTCAAATTGTATTGTATAATATTCCTGGTTATAATATCAAGAGTATTCTATTATTAGGAGAAAGAGTTTAAGTCACCATCAGTGACGTCACTATCCATGACTAGACCTCGGCGCGGAAGAATTTGTTGGACCTGGCGGTCACAGGTCACAAGAGTTCCCACATTCAGTAATTTCTCAAAGGTTAAATAGCCATTTTAGATTTGGGAATAGCCTTCCTTAAGAGGCTTGTGTAATTTAACTTCAGTAAAATATTTCAACCAATCTGGATCAATTCAGTACAAACAGAGGTTAATTGTTAAACTTAAGCCTTGCTAGTAACTTGGTAAAACTTAGACTATGCGGAAGGATACAATGCTCTAGTCTGGGGAAGACCAGACGAGGAGAGTTTTAGTGTGGGCTCGAGATCAACTGGGGGAGGTCAACCATCTCACCTCTCCCCCCAAGACCAGCACTCCACCCAAGCTGGTCAACATAGAGGTATAGTTGCTATTGTTACTTATAGGGATAGCCAATTCATTGCCAAGTAGGGAGTGCACATCTTTAGATTTTGTTTTAGTTTTTTCTTTTAATAAATTAATTAGTTAGTAATCTGCACTTTTATTATTTCCATGTGTTTGTTATATGTATGTGAATTGGTCCTTGTCACGTGGTCCACACGAGGCAGAGTTGAATTGGGCGCCGATTCTAACATCGAATCGGAAATCGTCATTCCCGTTAATTAATTCCACACTTAAGATCTTAAAGGGTATCGGTTATAGTGGGGATCAAGCCCCAAGGTTGATTAATTAGCATGATCGATCCAGACCTCGATCATTGCTCAGTGTTACTGGTCTGGTGGTGGCGGCGGAGGCGACTCTAGGGTTTTGGTCAAAGCCTAGGTCACGTCATACGGGTTGTAGAATCCTAAGTCAGTCAATCGTCTTAGGACCACGTAGCGTGGAGTCGGCTTTAGTAAAAGTTTTGGAGTCCCTTGGTAGAGAATAAAAAGAAAGAATACGGGTAGAGGGGGAAAAGGTAGGAAAGATCATCGAGAACACCCCAACCCCCCCATGTTACACCAACACACATGACTACCACTACACACTCTCCGACACACACGGTACTACCACTACACACTCTCCCCCACACACATGACTATCACTACACACTCTCCCCCCCACACAGTACTATCACTACACACTCTCCCCCACACACAGTACTGCCACTACACACACTCCCCCATAGTCAGTACTACCATTACACACTCTCCCACACACACAGTACAACCACTACACACTCTATCTCACACACTGTACTACCACTTCACACTTTCCCCATCTTACATTACGACCACTACACACTCTCCCCCACACACAGTACTACCCCTACACCCTCTCTCGCCCAAACAGTACGACCACTACACACTCTCCCAAACACACAGTACGACCACTACACTCTCTCCCCAACATAAGAACATAAGAACAAAGGAAACTGCAGAAGGCCCATTGGCCCATACGAGGCCGCTCCTATCTATAACCACCCAATCCCACTCATATACTTGTCCAACCCGCGCTTGAAACAATCGAGGGACCCCACATCCACCACGTTACGCGGCAATTGGTTCCACAAATCAACAACCCTGTTACTGAACCAGTATTTACCCAAGTCTTCCCTAAATTTAAACTTATCCAATTTATACCCATTGTTTCGTGTTCTGTCTCGTGTTCATATTTTTAATACCCTAATAATATCCCCCTTGTTATGTCCATTCATCCACTTGTAAACCTCTATCATGTCACCCCTAACTCTTCGCCTTTCCAGTGAATGCAACTTAAGCTTTGTTAATCTTTCTTCATATGATAGATTTCTAATTTGGGGAATTAACTTAGTCATCCTACGTTGGACACGTCCAAGTGAATTTATATCCATTCTATAATACGGCGACCAAAACTGAACTGCATAATCTAAATGGGGCCTAACCAGAGCAAGTTACATACAGTAACTACCACTACACACTCTCTCCCACATACAGTACAAGCACTACACACTCTCCCCCACATACAGTACTTCCACTACACACTCTCCCCCCACACAGTACGTCCACTACACACTCTCCATTCACGCAGTACAACCACTACGCACTCTCCCCCACACACAGTACGACTACTACACACTCACCCCCACAAACACTACAACCACTACACACTCTACCTCACACACAGTACTACCACTACACACTCTCCCCTCACACAGTACGACCACTGTACACTCTCCACCACACACACAGTACTACCACTACACACTCTCCTCCACACACAGTACTACCAGTACACACTCTCCTCCACACACATTACTACCACAACACACATTCCCTCACACACAGTACTACCACTACACACTCTCCTCCACACACAATACTACCACTACACACACTCCCCCACACACAGTACTACCATTACCCACTCTTCCCCCACACAGTTCTACCACTACAGACTCTCCCCTTCACACAGTACTACCACTGCACACACTCCCCCCCCCACACAGTACTACCACTAAACACTCTAGGTAAGTTCGATATTGGTCTATAGTTGTTTATGTCTGACGGATTACCTCCTTTATGAACTGGCGTTACTCTTGCTTTTTTAAGGATATCAGGGAAGGTATGCATATGGAAGGTTTATTTGCATAGAGTGTTTACACAGATTAAGTTTGACTCTGGGAATATCAAAGAGATATTTATTTCTGGTGTGGTGATAATGGGTCCTATTACATCTGTCCAGGGAGAGTTTCAGAGCAGGATTTGCGTTTAAGAACAGGGTTTTGTAAATGTAATTGACATAAGAAAATTTGTGGAGTAAGATTATGTTTAGCATGTTTAGGGAGTTAAACAAGGGGGCTGAGTGTTGTCTGAAAGCAGAATTTGTTATTATTCTGATAGCAGATTTTTGCTGAGGGATATCATTTGACTTATGTGCTTTTGTTCTCGAATTGGCATTCTTAGTGATATTTACCATTTTTTTATATTCTACATAGTTAATGGTGCTTCATAGCCTTCCCGGCTTGGTGCCCTCTTTAGATAATTACTTACGTACTCTTTCTCATCTACATAAATGAAATTCCAAATGTGTCTCAATTCCTCAAGCCAGTTTTATTTGCTGTTTACACAACCCTCATTTTCTTAAATCAAGAATTGGCAATATCCAGATTGGTAATAAAGTAGATGGCAAATTCCATGAAGTTTTCATTGATAACAAGCTGAATTTTCCAGTGCCACATACAAAGTATAGCTAAAAAAAAATTAAAATCACTTGGCATTCTTTTCTAAGTCAGATATTATGTACATAAATAAAAAAATCAAATGTTTATTCAGGTAAAGTACATACATACAAGGGGTGATACAAATATTGATGAATTTATATTGTTGACCAGACCACACACTAGAAGTTGAAGGGACGACGACGTTTCGGTCCGTCCTGGACCATTCTCAAGTCGATTGTGATGAGGAGGTAGGGTCAGGCAATAAATAGGCAAGACAGAGCTGAGGAGGAAAGTCAGGTGTAGGGGATAGTAGTAATGAGAACTGCAGAAGGCCTATTGGCCCATACGAGGCAGCTCCTATTATAACCACCGAAGGAGATAGTAATAGGAATAAGAAGGGGATAGCAAGGGAGCATAGGAGAAGACAATGAACAGAAAAAGTCGTCGTCGTCCCTTCAACTTCTAGTGTGTGGTCTGGTCAACATACTTCAGCCACGTCATTGTGACTCATCGCCTGCAGATGAATTTATAGATAGAGCTAGTACATACAATGCCTAAAGCCACTATTACGCAAGCATTTCGGGCGGGAAAAACACTAAAGACTAAAACTTAATAATAATTGAGATTAAAGTATAAAATGTGTTGAGAAAATATAAAAATAAAAAAAGAGGGGAACATGGCAGAAAAACAGCAAAAATACAATTTGGTCGACAAACAGCAATGTTTAAAAATAACAGACATGGGTTGACATTATAGGGGTAAAGTAGGTAACAGGGAGTTAGTTAGGTAGTGCTTAGTTTTTATCTTAAACTGGTTGAGAGAGGTACAGTCTTTAACATGATTGGGAAGGCTATTCCACATTCAGGGTCCCTTGATTTGTGGAGTTTTTCTAGTTTGATTAAGTCGTACTCTTGGAATATCAAAAAGGAATTTGTTTCTGTGTGGAGCTCATGGGTTCTGTTACAACCTTTAATGAAGCTTTTAAGGTCAGGATTGCCGTTACAGTTCAACATTTTATATATATATATATATATATATATATATATATATATATATATATATATATATATATATATATATATATATATATATATATATATATATATATATATATATATATATATATATATATATATATATATATATATATATATATATATATATATATATGAGGAGAGGGCCAAGTATATATATATATATATATATATATATATATATATATATATATATATATATATATATATATATATATATATATATATATATATATATATATATATATATATATATAATACACATGAGAGGATGTGCAGTGACTTAATATCAAACATATTCAGTGATTTGAGTAGAGGTACCGAGTGATGACTGGGGCCAGAGTTGGATATTGTCTTAATAGCAGCTTTGTGTTGAGTAATTAGAGGATGTAAAGGATTTTGGGTAGTATAACCCCAAGCACAAATACCATAGTACCTTACATCTGGACAAACAACCTCTCTGCTTACTTCAGGTATAATCACTGATAGCACTACAGACCATTACCCCACATTTCTCTTAACTAACATTAGCAAACCACCTCTAGAGTCAAAGGAGTTAAGTTTTAGGCTGCACAATGAAACTGCTATAGACAATTTTATAACTGCTGCTGATAATGTCAACTGGGAGTCTGAGTTAGGTAACATAGGGGGCATCAACCTAGCAGTGCATCTTTTCAAAAAACTCTTAGCCTTTATAACACCCACTGTCCTATGCTTACAAAACAAGTCACAGCCAAAAGGCTTAACAATCTCTGGCTTACAAAGGGAATACTTAAATCCATTAAAAAAACATGACCTTGAGAAGAAGTATAGGTTAGGAATTGTCTCCAAAGAAATCTCAAAGCATTACTGGTTATTGCTATCAAAGATATTTAGATGAGCCAAAACTAAATACCTACAAGATAAATTTACCCAAATAAAGAGCAACATTAAAAAAACTTGGAGCACAATTTCACAAATATTGGGATCAAAGAAGACTTTAAATAACAAAACAACACTTCTGTTCAATAACGATGGTCAGCTTTCAGCCTCAGATTCTGCTATTGAGTTCAATAGGTTCTTCTCTTCCATTGGGTCATCCCTTTCAAATGATATTCCATCTTCCAGTACTGACGTTAAGGACTATCTTACAGGTAACAATCCACAGTCTCTGTACCTAAAGCCTATTAATTCCACTGACGTCAATGAGATAATCCTTTCCCTTAAAAACCAAGTCTAGTTCTCTTGAGGAGATACCAACTTTAATTTACAAAAAAGCCTCCATATCTTTAGCCCCTGCTATTGCATTGCTCTTGAACAAGTCACTTGAACTCCAAACCTTTCCAGATATTCTAAAAAAAAAGAGAGTAACGCCTGTCCACAAATGTGGTGATCTCACAGATGTTAACAACTACAGACCTATATCAATCCTGCCAAACTTGTCAAAAAATTTTGAAAAACTAATCTACAAGCAGCTTTACTCTTATCTAGCCAAACACAATATACTTAGCCCTTGCCAATATGGCTTCAGACCCAAAAAAAGCACTAACGATGCACTTATTAGTATGCTTAACTCGATTCATACAGCTCTTGATAAAAATGAGTTCCCTGTTGGGTTATTTGTGGACCTGCGTAAGGCTTTTGACACTGTCAACCATCAAAACCTTCTTCTTAAATTACATCATTATGGAGTCAGAGGACACTCCCTGCAATACCTCAAGTCCTACCTTACTGACAGGCTCCAGTATGTTTCTGTGAATAGTTCCATTTCTCCCACCCTACCCATCAACATTGGTGTTCCTCAGGGCAGCGTACTTGGCCCTCTCCTCTTTCTCATATACATTAATGACCTTCCAAATGCCTCCCAACACCTCAAACCAATTCTATTTGCTGATGACACAACCTTCATTTACTCCAGTTCTGACCCCCTTGCTCTAAATGCCACAGTAAATACTGAGCTAAATACAGTCCATCTTTGGCTAACTGCCAAGAAACTCACCCTTAACATTGACAAAACTTTCTATATTCTGTTTGGCAATAAATCCTCTAAGCAAATAAATCTCAAAATAAACAATACCCAAATTTGTAACAAATTAGATGGCAAATTCCTTGGCATTCTCATTGACCACAAACTGAATTTCCAGGGACACATTCAAAATATATAAAATAAACTTTCAAAAACTGTTGGCATTCTTTCTAAGATCAGATATTATGTACCACGTCCTGCTCTGGTGACTCTCTATTACTCCCTCACCTATCCATATCTCAACTATGGTATTTGTGCTTGGGGTTCTACTACCCAAAATCATTTACGTCCTCTAATTACTCAACACAAAGCTGCTATTAGGACAATATCCAACTCTGGCCCCAGATATCACTTGGTACCCCTACTCAAATCTCTGAATATGTTAGACATTAATTCACTGCACATTCTCTCATGTGTATTATACATATATAAAACGCTAAACTGTAATGTCAATCCTGACCTCAAAAGCTTCATAGAACGTTGTAACAGAACCCATGAGCACCACACCAGAAATAAATACAGTTTTTATATTCCAAGAGTACGACTTAATCAAACTAGAAATGCTCTACAAATCAAGGGACCCAGATAGTGGAATGACCTTCCCAACCATGTTAAAGACTGTACCTCTCTCAACCAGTTTAAGACAAAAACGAAGCTATACCTAATAAATTCCCTGTAACCTACCTTACCCCTCTATTGTCAACCAATGTCTGTTATTTTTTAAAGAGCGCTGTTTGTCGACAGAACTGTATTTGTGCTGCTTTTTCAGCTATATTTTCGTTCCATGTTTTCATTTTATTCTGTATGCTCAGTTAGCTTTAGTCATTTAAGTTTTTCATGCTCGAAAAACTTTGCGTAATAGTGGCTTTAGGCATTGTATGCACTATCCCTATCTATAAATCCATCACTCTGTAAAATCTCTTGTATGTATGTACCTTACCTAAATAAACATTTGATTTGATTTGATTTGATAGTTGAGATATGGATCGATGAGAGAGCAATAGAGCATCACCAGGGCAGGGCAAGGTACATAATATCTGATCTTAGAAAGAATGCCAACAGTTTTTTTTTTTTTTTTATATTTAGAATGTGTCCATGGAAATTCAGCTCGTTGTCAATGAGAACGCCAAGGAATTTGCCATTTATTTTGTTTCAAATTTTGGTATTATTTATCCTGAGATTTATTTGATTTGAGGATTTATTGCCAAACAAAATATAGAAAGTTTTGTCAATGTTGAGGGTGAGTTTGTTGGCAGTTAGCCAAAGCTGGACTTTATTTAGCTCAGTGTTCACTGTGACATTTAGAGCAAGGGGGTCAGGACTGGAGTAAATGAAAGTTGTGTCGTCAGCAAATAGAATTGGTTTGAGGTGTTGGGAGTCATTTGGAAGGTCATTAATGTAGATGAGAAAGAGGAGAGGGCCAAGTATGCTGCCCTGAGGAACACCACTGTTGATGGGTTGGGTGGGAGAAATTGAATTATTCACAGAACCACACTGGCGTCTGTCAGTAAGGTAAGATTTGAGGTATTGCAGGGAGTGACCTCTGACTCCATAATGATGTATTATACGAAGAAGGTTTTGGTGGTTGACAGTGTCAAAAGCCTTACGCAGGTTCACAAATAACCCAACAGAGAACTTATTTTTATCAAGAGCTGCATGTATCAAGTTAATCATAATAATAATTGCATCGTTAGTACTTTCTTTGGGACAGAAGCCTTATTGACAATAGCTAAGTATATTGTGTTTGGCTAGATAAGAGTAAAGCTGCTTGTAGATGAGTTTTTCAAATATTTTTGACAAGTTTGGCAGGATTGATATAGGTCTGTAGTTGTTAATATCAGTGTGATCACCATATTTGTGGACAGGGGTTACTCTCGCTTTTTTTAGAATATCTGGAAAGGTTTGGAGTTCAAGTGACTTGTTGAAGAGCAGTGCAATAGCAGGAGCTAAAGATCTGGAGACTTTTTTTGTAAATTAAAGTTGGTATCTCCTCAAGGGCACTAGACTTGGATTTAAGGGAAAGGATTATCTCATTAACATCAGTGAAATTTGCAGGCGTTAGGTACAGAGACTGTCGATACTTACCTGTAAGATAGTCCTGAACATCAGTGCTGGAAGATGGAATATCATTTGCAAGGGATGACCCAATGGAAGAGAGGAACCTATTGAACTCAATAGCAGTATCAGAGGCTGTAAGCTGACCATCGTTATTGGACAGGAGTATTGTTTTGTTATTTAAAGTCTTCTTTGATCCCAATATTTGTGAAATTGTGCTCCATGTTTTCTTAATGTTGCCCTTTGTTTGAGTAAATTTATCTTCGTAGTATTTAATTTTGGCTCTTTTAATTATTTTAGATAGCAATTCTTTGAAAAAATTTTGGAGATGATTCCTAACCTATACTTCTTCTCAAGGTCATGTTTTTATTAATAGATTTAAGTATTCTCTTTGTAAGCCAAGGAATGTTTAGCCTTTTAGTTGTGACTTGTTTCGTTAGAATAGGACAGTGGGTGTTATAAAGGCTGAGAGTTTTTTGAAGAAAAGATTGCACTGCTAGGTTGATGTCCCCTGTGTTACCTAATTCAGTCTCCCAATTGACATTAGCAGCAGCAGCAGCTATAAAATTGTCCATGGCAGTTTCATTGTGCATCCTAAAGCTTATCTCCCTTGTCTCTAGAGGTGGTTTGTTAATGTAAGGAGAAATGTGGGGTAATGGTCTGTAGTGCTATCGATGATTATCCCTGAAGTAAGCGGAGAGGTTATGTTGGTCCAGATGTGATCAAAAGCCGTGGCAGTACTATCAGTGATTCTAGTAGGTCTAGTAATTAAGGGTATGAGGAAGTAGACATTCATACAGTTGAGGAAACTAGCAGCTGTAGGGTTTTCAGGCTCGCAGAGATCAATATTAAAGTCCCCTGTGATAATTAGATGGTTTTTGATCAGTCTGTTATCTGTTTCCCTCACTAATATGATCACTTCAATGTCTGCTCTATTCATAGAATTATTTCTTCGATCTCTCTGTTTAGATTTATTTTCCTTTCTAAAGACAGTTGTGTCTGTTTAAGCAATTTCCGTTATTTTTTCCTTCTGTACAGTCGTCTGCGTGTTCTCTTTCTAGAGTTGTCCTCTTTCTGACCCTCCTCACAGGCATGTGCTCTAAGCAGATCTAGTTGGTTTCAGCTGTCAGTGGAGCTATTCCCTTTGTGAGAGTTTTGTCGCTTAAGATGGTTTCCCAATGAATGTTTCCAAGGTCTATATTTATTTCTTCCCAGTCGATCCTCTTATTGTTGAAATTGAATTGATTGAATAAACCTTCTAGCTTGTTGGTTCTGTTGGACTTACTGCTGTTAATAATGTTAGTTTGCACTTCAATGAGCTTACAGTGTGAGTGTGTAAAATCTGAGATTGTAATGTGTCTGATTAGTCTGGTGAGTAACGGTTGTGGTGTCAGTGTAGCCAAAAGTTTTGCTGTGTTTTAAATTATTTTTAATTATAAACAGTTTGTTAGGGTGTGCTAGAGGTACACTTTACTTCTCATTTGACTTTTACACTAGAATATGAGCTCATTTTGGACATTGTCAAGATGAGTGTTTATTTACCATAACTGTTGTTGTTGTCTACCTTACATGGTACAAGCTGGTGAGATGTGGCGTTCATTTACATAATTGTGTGTTAGACTCGAGACCAAATAGATCTTTTGGATGTAATTTGATTCATTTGTTAAGAGCACGTTGTTACGGCCCTATTGGGACGCAACCGGGTTCTTTTCTGATGGTATTAGTTTTTTGGGTATCCGGCCCCAAGTTAGTAGAGGCTTTCATGGGGTGAGCTCCATAACGCAAGTAAAATCAATGGGAGAGGTACATTAAATACACAAGTATATTTAATTATATATATTCCTTTCCCACCACCATATGTAAATTAAAGTCACAAAAGGGAATTATTACTACACAGTATTTACATCTTCGTCTTCCTCTGAAGACACTGGATACTTGGCGATGCTCACTCTGGGTAGCCTTTCCTGGTTTTCTCTTCTGTCGCCCAGAACCCACAATGAATCTACCTTAGCCACAGGCCAGCCAAATTACAATCCCACTGGGTGCCTCGTCGTGATGGCTTACAACCACAGTCCAGCCTGTAGCTGGCAGGTACTAGTCAGCCTCGCTGTTAGGCCACTCCACGACTAATACTTGGGTTGCGAGCCCTAGGCAGGAGCCTCGTGTGACTCGCTGTTCACTCTCCTTGGTCGGCACCGCAGTGGGTGGTCTCTTCCACCAGCCAGCCCCGGAGACGGCGAATCCCGTCACTGCCACTCCTCAGGCAGGCTATCACACACTCAGCAGAGTTCGTCCGGGGGTGGCTCACAAGTTCTACAAAGCAGACTGGTGAAGAGACCTTGGCTGCCTTGGGTAGACTGATTCAACGTACCTCACAGCCGTCCTAGGTTGACTCTGAAAGCAGACATGTCATCAGTACTGGGGACACTACATGGGAACACTAGGAAACATCACTTACTAGCTTAGACACAAACGTCCACCTATTCGCTCCATAGATGACGTTCACTGTCTAAGAGCCACCTCACCAGAGGACAGCAGTGGCTACATCACGAGCCGATTAGGACAGGCATCCAGCACTTATTGCCGGCAACTCTTGTCATCACTAGATGGCATTGTCCATGTTGTGGGATTTTCGGGAGCGGACTCACAGATGGCGTGAACTTCACGGCTTCGTGCTCGGGCGAGGAATTTTGGTTCGTAACACATGTGCCGGGCACACTATACAGTAATGTAAGTTTGCCTCGGGTAATAAATAACAGTGATCATCATTACCCGGTTTCAAAGGGATGGACGGTGTTTCAGACCATCCTCCAAAGGTTTCACAATGTCAAGCAAACGGTCAATTTAAAGTAGTCTCTCCTACCCTACCAGAGGCTCCAAAACAGAAAATGGGACAGAACATCACTTTCTTGAGTTGCTTTCATTTTCTCATAATTTTTTTGGCCTTGTGTGATGCATATGAGCAAAACGTGATGCTCTTTATCGGAGGACAGGTTAGGTATTTACTCGGAGTAGAGAGAATATTATAGATAATCTTTTTTTATTTCTCTTTGGCAGGAACACCACTTGAATATGGCGTTGCTTGTGTGGGTGTGGCGGCGAAGTGATCTGACCGCAGCGGTGCGACCCATCGTGGCTGTACTGATTTACGTGCTGGATGACTTCGGAAGCACCTTAGTTGAACCTTAGCGTGCATCTTAGCCTGGACACAAGTTCGAACCCTCACTATGGCCTTTGTGGATTTGTTCATTAAATGAATAATGATATTGTGATTTCTGTATCACAAGTGATGTTCTTTTTCTTAAGAATGTTTTCCATGATTTGTATACAGATAAAGGTTTGATTGATAACAGTTGTGTACCTCAACTTGGCTTGATAATAAACAATAAAAGTATATTTGAGTTTAAAAACTTATTATTGCTGTAAAGTTTCATAATTTCTGGAGTACAAGACGACTGGTATTGCCCCTTTTAACCCCTCCGTGGTGCCTCCTTGCCGTGGTGAGGGGCTCATGTACTTAATTGGACATTGTGACCGGTGTAGGTTGCCTTAGCCCCCTCTCCTGCCCCTTTTTGGTTGGTAGACGTGCTGAAGGGCACCACGTAGGGGCCTTATGAGCCATCGGACCACCCGCTGGAGGGGTCGCCTGTGAGGGGCCGCCCTGAGTGGATGGTTGGGTGTCCAGGCTGGTGCGATAGGGGGAATGGGGTCTTAGCAGCAATGTGGGAGAATGGACGATGTAGTAGGACTCCCCTGTTGAAAAGGGGGAGCACCGCTGGGGTCAACGCACCCTTCCTACACTGGCCCACGCTCAGTCTCCCTGGCTGCCCTGGTAGGTGGCATCTCTTGGTTCCAGGTCCCAAACTTTTGATATTGTTTGCTGCATGGATGACGACACGACTTCTCTTACCCAGGCTCATGGGGTGGGTGACCAGGCCCCTGAGTTGGACCGTCCTGGAAGACCAGGATCTGTAGCCCCCGCTACAGGGCCCGGTTTAAGCCCAGATCGGACTCTTCCTTCCTGCTCCCCTCCCTCCTCTGTGGTTGGGTCGAGCCCCAAGCCTGCTGTGGTGACCGCCTCGTCCCCTTGCATGGCTCCATCTTATTGTGACTACTGCGCCTTTTGACCCATCTCTCTCTAAAGGTTCTCATCGCCGTCCCCGCCACGGCTACTCTCTCTTATGCTCCCTTCCCATACTAATTCGTACCATGCTTTGTTTGGTCCTACGTGGACTAGTTACTTTGACCTCCATCCTTTACATTCAACTCCTGACAATTTTTCCCTTCATAAGCATCTTGTAGATTCCGTAGATGCCTCAGTTACCTTCAACCCCACCCGTCTTGGTACTCGTGTCGTTGCTGCTCCTCAGGATGCAGCCACCCGCTTAGCCGCCTTATCCTGCCTTGGCGAGACCCCTGTTCGGGTCTCAAAGAACGCTCGGGTAAATGCCAGTGTTGGCACTGTTCTCCTCGCACACCATGTTGCGACTGGTGTTAGGAATCTAAAAGACTGAAAAGACCACGAGGATATCAAGCATATCCTCAAGGCCCAGGGTCATTCTGTCCTCTAGGTGGATATGTTTACTCATCCCCCTCATGGTTATCGCCTTATGCCCCTTCGGGTTGTGAAGATTAACTTTGATGGTAGGATCCTTCCACCCTCTGTCATTCTTGCTGGTGCCAGATGCTCTGTTCAGGAGTATATTCCATCTCATCGGCTCTGCAGTAAGTGCTGGAGGTTTGGGCATGGTGCCCTCAAATGCTCTAGTCCTATCTCTCTCTGTCCCATGTGTGGGGGCGAGGGTCACTCTAAGATGGAGTGCACTTCTCCCTAGGTCCGCTGCCTCAATTGCGGTGAGGCCAACGCTACCTTCTCCCGCACGTGTATACGTTACAAATTTAAGGCAGCTGTCCTCATCTTGAAGCTCCGGGACCATTTGTCTTTTCCTGAGGTTCGGCGCTAAGTTCATTGTCTCCCCTCTTTCGCTGGCGTATCCTATGCTTGCGTGGTGCGCTCTTCCTCTCCTCGTCCTTCCCACCTTACTCAGTCTTACAACCGTTTCCAAGCCTTAGACCCGGACACACCCACCACCACCTCCCCTGTTTCCCTCCGTTCTGTCCCAGAGGGTCCCCTCCCCTTCTGGTTCTCTGTCTAGGGTATCCCTTCTTTCTACCCAGTCTGTCATGTCTTCTGTGTCTTCTTTCTCCTCTCCTTCTGGTCTTCCTACACGTCATTCTCCTCCGTCTCTTGGCTCACCACGCCACCTGACAGTGCGGGCCGATGTCCATCGCTCTCCTGATGGTCATGTTGTTTGCTCGTGCTCTTCTCCTTTCGAGATGCTGGAGTCTGTTACCCAGTACATTGCTGCTGGGAAACCAGTCTCTTTGAGTCAGAAGCGGAAACCTGGCTCCGCTCCTTCCTCCTTCCCGGTAGGTAAGAAGGCTTCGCTTTCTTCTCAACCCCCTATCTCTGATTCTTTTGTTCCTTCCCCTCCCGCTTCGGTAGTGGAGCTCCCTGTTCCTACTGTGGGGGCTTGTTTAGCCCCCGGTTCCGTCTCGGATACTGCCCTTGCTGAGGTGTGCTCCCCTCTTTCTGCCCCTCCTCCTCCTCCTCTTCCTTTTCCTCCTCCAGACCCTGTTCGTCCACCTCTGGTCTGTCCTCCCACTTCTTTCCCTCCTTCTTTACTCAGTTTACCCATGCCCCCTAACCCTGACTTCGCTGATCCTGACCCTGTGCTTCTTTCACGTGCTGTATTCCCTTTTCACCTTTGTTTCATCTTTGATCTCTGTTGCAATCCTTTCTCTTTTTGCCAATGTCTATTCTTCCGTGGAACATCCGTGGATAATACACCAATTTCCTTGACCTCCAACTTCTAATTTCACAGTTTTCGCTTCCCTTTGTGTCTGTCTCCAGGAGTTGATGCTTGGTGCTCGTCCTGGTCGCTTCCTTGGCTATTCATTTCTCTCACCACCCCCCCCCCCCCCAGCTGTTGCTGGAGCCCATAACTCTTCTGCTCTCTTGATTCACTCAGATGTTCCCTTCGTCCCCTTACTTTTTTCCTCACCTCTCCTTTGTTCTGCTGCGTGTGTCTTTGTGTGTAAATGGTACGTGGTTTGTTCCATTTATCTCCTCCCCACTGTCCCACTTTCTCTTCCCGATCTTAAACACCTCCTAGACTCCATGCCAGAACCTGTGCTTCTTCTGGGTGATTTCAATTGTCGTCATGCCCTTTGGGGTGATGTGCTGACAAACACCCAGGGTCACCTCCTTGAACCTTTCCTCCTCTCTTCTTCCCTGTCCCTTCTTAATTCTGGTGAGCCCACTCATTTGGACTCTCGGACTTGCTCCCTTTCCTGTCTCGATCTTTCTCTGTGCTCGCCATCCCTTTCCTCAGATTTTGGGTGGTGTGTCCTTGATGACTTCCATGGCAGTGACCATTTTCCTATCCTTGTTAGTTTTTTCTCTTTTCACCCTCCTCTCTCCTTCTCTAGGTGGCGGTTTGCAGAGGCTGACTGGTGCCTCTTTACTCACCATGTTACTATTTCCGACCTCTCCATTCTGCCTCTCCCTCATGACACTGTCTTTGATGCTGCCCTCCACTCTATTCCTCACTCTTCCTCTTGGGGAATGTGGAAGTATGTTCCCTGGTGGAATGTGGACTGTACTTGTGCTGTCCGCTGTAAGCGTGCAGCCTGGAAGAGACTTTTTCTTTTGTTTCGAAAGGCGAGTGCGGTGGCCCGTAGGACCATCTGTTCGACTAAACGTGCTTGCTGGATGTCTTATGTCTCCACCGTTATGTCCAAAACTCCTTTACCACTGGTCTGTAAGCGTATTCGTAAGATTACGAACTTACCCGCGTAAGTTCATTCCCGATGTCTCGCCGGTCCTTCGCCCCCGTGGTGTTCTTGTGGCGGACCCATTGCAGGTCGCGACCGAACTGGGTTCCCACTTTTCATGTTAGTTCTGGTTCTTATCTTCCCCAATCCTTCCTACTTCGTAAGCCTATTCTTGAATCTCGTCCTTTAAATTTCTGTACTCATCTTCGCCTTCCTTATAATGATCCCTTCTCTCTCTCTGAGCTGAGAAGCCCTGTGGTTTTATGGCAGTGGGCTCCGATGGCATTCATTATGAAATGGTTTGCCATCTCTCTCCGTGTACGTCTCAGTATTTACTGAGTCTGCAAAATCGGGTCTGGGAATCATCGTCAGTCCCTGAAGACTGGCTCGATGCTGTTGTCCTCCCTGTTCGGAAACCAGGGTCTCTCGGAGTCATCCCCCAACGACTTCCCTCCTATTGCCATCACGAGTTGTGTCTGCAAGCTCTTTGAACGTATGGTTACCGTTCGTTTGATGTGGTTCTTAGAATACTATCACCATCTCTCCCCTTCTTAATATGGTTTTCGCAAGTGCTGCAGCACAACGAATGTCCTGGTGAACTTGGAGGTCTATATTCGTACTGCTTTTGCTGCGAAGACCTCCGTTGTTGCCATCCTTCTTGACCTGGAAAAGACTGACGACACTACCTGGCGGTATCATATTCTGTCTCAACTTCATTCTTTTGGCCTTCGTGGTCATCTCCCTCTCTTCCTCCAGAGTTTCCTCTCTCGTCGTTCCTTTCGTGTGCAGCTTGATACCACTCTCTCTGCCCCTTTTCGGCAGTATGAGGGTGAACCCCAGGGTAGTGTTATGAGCACTACTCTTTTTCTAGTTGGCCTCAACGGTCTTCTTTCCTTTCTTCCTTCTGGCGTCTTCTCCGCTCTCTATGTTGACGATCTTACCCTTTGTTGTCAGGGTGATGATTCGCCTCTCCTTCAACGGCGGCCTCAACTTGCGATTGATGTCATGTCGTCTTGGGCAACTGATCATGGCTTCAAGTTCTCTGTGTCTAAGACTTGTGCTATGACTTTTACTCGAAAGCATGTCGTTCTTCGTCCCGCTTTGTCACTTTATGGTCATCACCTTGTGTACTCCGCTAAGCTTTGGGGGTTAATCTTTGACACTCATTTGTCTTGGTCAGCCCATATCTCTTACCTCTGAGTTGAATGCTCTAAGGCCCTTAACCTCCTTAAGGTTTTGTCCCATACTTCTTGGGAAGCGGATAGGCGCACACTCCTCTATTTCCACTCCTCTCTCGTTCTGTCTAAACTCGATTATGGTTGCCCTGCATTCTCTTCTGCTTCTCCTTCTACTCTTTGCCGTCTTGATGCTTTGCACCATAATGGGTTGCATCTCAGCTCTGGTGCCTTTCGTTTGACTCCCGCCCTCAGTTTGTATGTTGACATTGGCATCCTCTCTCTCCAGGACCGCCGTGATCGCTACTGTCTTTGCTATCTTGAGCGGTCCTTACAACATCCTTCCTCTCTCTTCTGTCGTGCTTTAACTTTTACCCCTCCTGTGGTTCCTGTTGTTCTTCATCGCCTCCCTCTTTTTGTCCGGTTATCTCGCTTACAGGATTCTCTTTCTGTTCATATTTCTAATGTTTCTCCTCGTATTATTCCATCCTTGCCTCCGTGGAGAGTTCCTCTAGCAAAGTTTTGTACGTCCTTGACTCGCATCACTGCAGCTTCTACCCCTCCTACGATTCTGAAACGCCGTTTCCTTGAGCACTTTTCTTTGCACTCCCACTCTATTTCCGTCTTCACCAATGGGTCTAAGTCTGCGGACGGTGTGGACTACTCTGTTGCTTCTCCTGACCGCACTTATATGTGTCGCCTCCCTTGGAAGGCTAGCGTCTTCACAGCAGAACTTTATAAATAATAAATAAATAAATAAATAAATGTTTATTTAGGTAAGGTATATACGTACAAGAGATTTGACAAAGATTGATGGATTTATAGATAGAGCTAGTACATACAATGCCTAAAGCCACTAATTACGCAAAGCGTTTCGGGCATGAAAATCATTAATGACTAAATCTTAATACTAATTGAGTAAAAAGAATAAAATGTGTTGAGAAAAAATAAAAATAGAGATAAAAAAGGGGGGAACAAGGCTGACAAAGCAGCACAAATACAATTAGGTCGACAAACAGCATTGTTTAAAAAAACAGACATGGATTGAAAATAGAGGGGGTAAGGTACAGGGTATTTATTAGGTAGTGCTTCGTTTTTATCTTAAACTGGTTGAGAGAGGTACAGTCTTTAACATGGTTGGGAAGGTCATTCCACATGCATAGAGATTAGCATTATGCTAATATCTATGCTCTCCGTCTCTTGCTTTCTCATTGTCATTCCTCCTTTGTGATTGTAGTTGACTCTTGTAGTGCCCTCATGGCTCTAGGGTCCTTTAATCCTGTTCATCCGGTGGTCATCGAGATTCAACATTGGCTGTTTCTTATTTCTAGTAAATTTAAATCAGTAGAGTTTTGCTCGGTTCCCAGCCATATTGTTGTTTCTTTAAATGAGCGTGCAGATGCTGCCGCTAGGGACGCTATCCGTTCTTGTTCCATCTCCCGTAAAGGAATTCCTTATTCCGACTTTTATCCCGTTATTCATTCCTCCATCCTTGCCCGTTGGCAGGGTTGTTGTTCCTCTGTAGTTAGTAACAAGCTGCGCACTCTCAAACGTAGTGTGTCCCCGTGGCCTTCCACCTATCACCGTAATCAGTGGTGGGAAACTGCTGTGGCAAGACTGCAGATTGGCCATACTCGCTTAACTCACGGTCACTTAATGGAGCGCCGCCCTGCTCCTTATTGCGTTGTCCCTCATACAGTTGTGCATATTCTTGATGAGTATCCTGACTTCCAGGACGAGCGTGTGTTTTGCTTTCCGACCGTCCGTCGCGGTCACTTGTCCCTCGATAGAATTCTTGGTGAATCGGATACTTTTGATATCGTTCGCCTTGTGCGTTTCTGTTCTCGTATTGGCATTCTTGGTGATATTTTGCGCCCTTTGATTATTTCGCACTCTGATGGTGCTACATAGCCTTTCCGGTTTGGTGCCTTCTTTTGATAATTACCTTACCTTGCCCCCTTTTAAATACTGTGGTATATGTGTTGTTATTTGTAAGTAGGTATTTAGTAAGTAGGCAGGCAGGCAAGTAGGGGCTTGATGGCTGAGTGGACAGCGCTTCGGGTTCGTAGTCTTGAGGTTCCAGGTTCGATCACCAGTGGAGACGGAAATAAATGAGCAGAGTTTCTTTCACCCTGATGCCTCTGTTACCTAGCAGTGAATAGGTACCTGGGAGTTAGACCGCTGCTACGGGTTGCCTCCTAAGGATGTGTAACAAAAAGGAGACCTGGTCGAGGACCGGGCCGCGGGAACGCTAAGCCCGGAAATCATCTCATGATACGTACTGATATATCAAATCTTTGATCAGTAATGTTTTTGCTTAACACTGTATCAAGCAATGGTAAATTATATATATGACTAATTGTGCAGCCCATCCTTCTATTTTGGTAGTACTGATAGTAATGAGGAGGACCATAGTATATATACCAACGTACAGCAAAATTAGAAAGTAGAAATTTGAACTATTTAGCTGGACAAACTAGAATTTTTTTATTGTACTTGTGTTGCTTTGACAAACTGAACTAACCCAACCTTCATAGGCCTAATACACAATATCTGAGGCCTAATATAGTACATGTGCATGCTATACTAGGCCTAGGAATATGTAAGTTTGTTTTTTGCTTCATTTAAACTTAAAAGAATTCCTTACTAGTCAGTATACTACTATCTAAAAGCTAAGTAAGTACGAATTCTGACTATTGACGATTTTCACAATAGTTACTATGTAAACAGGAGGATGGGTCGAGTGTTGACTAGTTATTTAACAAACTTCCTGGAGTAGTAGTTGTAGTAGTAGGAGTAGTAGTAGTAGTAGTAGTAGTAGTAGTAGTAGTAGTAGTAGTAGTAGTAGTAGTAGTAGTAGTAGGAGTAGTAGTAGTAGTACAGTATTCTCAAGAGGCAGAGAAGGAGGGAATTATCAGGGGAAAGTGTCAAGCCATTACGACTATATAGCTCTTGGAAGAGGGGGTCAGGATAAGGATTAGGGATAGGACGGTGGAGAAGGAATGATGCCCAACCACGGGGAAGAGGGGTCAGGATAAGGATTAGGAATGGGATGGGAGGAAGGAATGGTGGCCAACCACTGGGAAGTTGGTCAGGATAAGGATTAGTGATGGGACGGGTGAAGGAATGGTGCCCAACCACTGGGAAATGGTCAGGATAAGGATTTGGGGTTCTACAAATCTAAATTTGTGTAGTATACACCTGGAGA
This sequence comes from Procambarus clarkii, assembly GCF_040958095.1. NCBI lineage: Eukaryota > Metazoa > Arthropoda > Malacostraca > Decapoda > Cambaridae > Procambarus > Procambarus clarkii. The sequence continues at coordinate 30,723,596 of NC_091220.1, read as the reverse complement.
GAGACAATGGATAATGTATCCCAACTTCGGATCAAACATCCGTGAAGTCGGGCAAAAAAATAAGAATGTAAAACCCCAAACTAAACATAAAATGCAGTCAGGTCACACAACAAATGGGATGGAAGGGATTATACATCAACGAGTGCTTGACTAGAAAAAGACAGCAACTCCTCCACCGCCTGCGACAAATCCGTCATCAAAACCCAGATGCAATTCATCCGTGCTTCGTCAGAGATGGATTGATTAAGGTGAGAAAGACTGCAGAGGGTAAAATGTTTACAATTGCTAATGAAGAGAACCTCAATACTTTCCTCTCCCAATGTGGTTTGTCTCACCTTATTATCACTCTCAATGAATCAACTTAATTAACCCCCTTGTCACCTAGTGCGGGCTAGGTATCCTAAGTCTCCTTGTTTCACTTTTTGACATAATTTTTAACTTACTCTTTACTAGTCATTTACTGGACTTAATTAATTGAGTGCATTAATATTACTCTAGGTTTTATTAATTATACAGTCATAACTGAACTATTTATAGTTAATAATCGTTAGCTTAAATTTGCCTATGTTTATTATTCAACTTTTTTCTTTGATTTCATTTATTACCTAGGTTGCCTAGCCTCGCCATACTCCCTTACTCCATTGTACCCCTGTAAGCCCCTTGTAAGCTACCTCATTTTTTTCTTTTGTTGTTCATTTTGTGTTTGTTTTGTATAGTATTGTTTATATATTTTTCCCCCTTTTATAGCTTAATTCTACTTTGTAATTTGCCTTTCTTGCCTTGTTTTCCTGCAACCAGCTTTTTTATGCAGACAAGTATAGACCCAGAACTAAATCTCTTATCCACTATCTATGACAATCATCACTTTAATGACCTAAATTGCAGATATTTTGCAGCACATGATGTAAACAATGTATTAACACATAATCACAATATCTCTGTAATCAACTTGAACGTTAGATCCCTAGGTAAACACTTCGATGATGTTAGTGCCTTGATTGAAACTATTGACAAAAAATTCTCTGTTATTATACTTATATAAATAAATAAATATAAATATGTTTATTCAGGAAAGGTACATACATACAAGTGATGTTACATTAATGGATCGATATATAGATAGAGCTAGTACATACAATGCCTAAAGCCACTATTACGCAATGCGTTTCGGGCAGGAAAAACATTAATATCTAGAACTTAATACTAATTGAGCATAAAGAATAAAATGTGTTGAGAACAAATACAAATAAAGATAAAAAAAGGGGGAACATGACTGAAAAAGCAGCACAAATACAATAGGTTGACAAACAGTGTTGATTAAAAAAAAAATAACACACATGGGTTGACAATAGAGGAGTGAGGTAGGTTACAGGGAATTTATTAGGTAGTGTTTAGTTTTTATCTTAAACTGGTTGAGAGAGGTACAGTCTTTAACATGGTTGGGAAGGTCATTCTACATTCTGGGTCCCTTGATTTGTAGAGCATTTCTAGTTTGATTAAGTCGTACTCTTGGAATATCAAAACTGTATTTATTTCTGGTGTGGTGCTCATGGGTTCTGTTACAACCTTCAATGAAGCTTTTGAGGTCAGGATTGGCATTACAGTTCAGCGCTTTATATATGTATAATACACATGAGAGAATGTGCAGTGACTTAATATCTAACATATTCAGAGATTTGAGTAAGGGTACCGAGTGATGTCTGGGGCTAGAGTTGGATATTGTCCTAATAGCAGCTTTGTGTTGAGTAATTAGAGGACGTAAATGATTTTGGGTAGTAGAACCCCAAGCACAAATACCATAGTTGAGATATGGATAGATGAGGGAGTAATAGAGAGTAACCAGGGCAGGGCGGGGTACATAATATCTGATCTTAGAAAGAATGCCAACAGTTTTTGAAACTTTTTTTGATATATTTAGAATGTGTCCCTGGAAATTCAGCTTGTGGTCAATGAGAACGCCAAGGAATTTTCCATCTAATTTGTTACAAATTTGGGTATTGTTTATTTTGAGATTTATTTGATTAGAGGATTTATTGCCAAACAGAATATAGAAAGTTTTGTCAATGTTAAGGGTGAGTTTGTTGGCAGTTAGCCACAGATGGACTTTATTTAGCTCAGTATTTACTGTGGCATTTAGAGCAAGGAGGTCAGGACTGGAGTAAATGAAGGTTGTGTCGTCAGCAAATAGAATAGGTTTGCGGTGTTGGGAGGCATTTGGAAGGTCATTAATGAAAATGAGAAAGAGGAGAGGGCCAAGTATGCTGCCCTGAGGAACATCAATGTTGATGGGAAGGGTGGGAGAAATTGAATTGTTCACAGAAACATACTGGAGCCTGTCAGTAAGGTAAGATTTGAGGTATTGTAGGGAGTGTCCTCTGACTCCATAATGATGTAATTTAAGAAGAAGGTTTTGGTGGTCGACAGTGTCAAAAGCCTTATGCAGGTCCACAAATAACCCAACAGGGAACTCATTTTTATTAAGAGCTGCATGAATTAAGTTAATCATACTAATAAGTGCATCGTTAGTGCTTTTTTTGGGTCTGAAGCCATATTGGCAAGAGCTAAGTATATTGTGCTTGGCTAGATAAGAGTAAAGCTGCTTGTAGATTAGTTTTTCAAAAATTTTTGATAAGTTAGGCAGGATTGAAATAGGTCTGTAGTTGTTAACATCTGTGGGATCACCACATTTGTGGACAGGCGTCACTCCCGCTTTTTTTAGAACATCTGGAAAGGTTTGGAGTTCAAGTGACTTACTGAAACATGGTTGAAAGAGGATACTACTCAACTCTTTAACATGCCTAACTACTCTGCAATTCACAACTGTCGTCAAATTCAGAGAGGTGGTGGTACTGCTCTTTACTACCACCAAGCACTAACATGCTTAAAAGTAATTAGAACTAGAGACTGCTGTGGGGAGTATATCTTTGCCAGCTTCAGAGTCAAGGGTGCCGAGTCTGTCCTGTCTGTGGGTGCAGTCTATAGAATTCCTAACACCGATGTGTCCGAATTCAACTCAAACCTTAGAAATCTAATACTCGATAACAGACTGAACAGAAACCATCTAATTATCGCAGGGGACTTTAATATTGACCTCTGCGAGCCTGAACACCCTACTGCTGTTAGCTTCCTCAACTGTATGAATTCCTGCTTCCTCATACCCTTAATCACTAGACCTACTAGAATCACTGATAGTACTGCCACGATTCTAGATTACATCTGGACAAACATAACCTCTCCGCTTACTTCAGGTATAATCACCGATAGCACTACAGACCATTACCCCACATTTCTCTTAACTAAGATTAGCAAACCACCTCTAGAGTCAAGGGAGTTAAGTTTTAGGCTGCACAATGAAACTGCTATATAGACAATTTTATAACTGCTGCTGATAATGTCAACTGGGAGTCCGAGTTAGATAACATAGGGGACATCAACCTAGCAGTGCAATCTTTTCTTCAAAAAACTCTTAGCCTTTATAACACCCACTGTCCTATGGTTTCAAAACAAGTCACAACCAAAAGGCTTAACAATCCCCGGCTTACAAAGGGAATACTTAAATCCATTAATAAAAAACATGACCTTGAGAAGAAGTATAAGTTAGGAATTGTCTCTAAAGAATTCTCAAAGAATTACTCGTTATTGCTATCTAAGATAATTAGACGAGCCAAAACTAAATACTACGAAGATAAATTTACCCATATAAAGAGCAACATTAAAAAAACTTGGGGCACAATTTCACAAATATTGGGATCAAAGAAGATTTTAAATAACAAACCAACACTCCTGTCCAATAACGATGGTCAGCTTTCAGCCTCAGATTCTGCTATTGAGTTCAATAGGTTCTTCTCTTCCATTGGGTCATCCCTTGCAAATGATATTCCATCTTCCAGTACTGATGTTCAGGACTATCTTATAGGTAAGTATCCACAGTCTCTGTACCTAAAGCCTATTAATTCCACTGACGTCAATGAGATATAATCCTTTCCCTTAAAACCAAGTCTAGTGCCCTTGAGGATATACCAACTTTAATTTACAAAAAAAAACACTCCAGAACGTTAGCCCCTGCACTTGCGTTGCTCTTCAACAAGTCACTTGAACTCCAAACCTTTCCAGATATCCTAAAAGAAGCGAGAGTTACCCCTGTACACAAATGTGGTGGTCTCACAGATGTTACCAACTACAGACCTATATCAATCCTGCCTAACTTGTCAAAAATTTTTGAAAAACTAATCTACAAGCAGCTTTACTCTTATCTAGCCAAACACAATATACTTAGCTCTTGCCAATATAGCTTCAGACCCAAAAAAAGCACTAACGATGCACTTATTAGTATGCTTAACTTGATTCATACAGCTCTTGATAAAAATGAGTTCCCTGTTGGGTTATTTGTGGACCTGCGTAAGGCTTTTGACACTGTCAACCACCAAAACCTTCTTCTTAAATTACATCATTATGGAGTCAGAGGACACTCCCTGCAATACCTCAAATCCTACCCTACTGACAGGCTCCAGTATGTTTCTGTGAATAATTCAATTTCTCCCACCCTGCCCGTCAACATTGGTGTTCCTTTAGGCAGCATACTTGGCCCTCTCCTCTTTTTCATCTACATTAATGACCTTCCAAATGCCTCCCAACACCTCAAACCAATTCTATTTGCTGACGACACAACCTTCATTTATTCCAGTCCTGACCCCCTTGCTCTAAATGCCACAGTAAATACTGAGCTAAATAAAGTCCATCTTTGGCTAACTGCCAACAAACTCACCCTTATCATTGACAAAACATTCTATATTTTGTTTGGCAATAAATCCTCTAATCAAATAAATCTCAGAATAAACAATACCCTAATTTGTAACAAATTAGATGGCAAATTCCTTGGCTTTCTCATTGACCACGAGCTAAATTTCCAGGGGACACATTCTAAACATATACAAAAAAAAGTTTCAAAAACTGTTGGCATTCTTTCTAAGATCAGATATTATGTACCCCGCCCTGCCCTGGTTACTCTCTATTACTCCCTCATCTATCCATATCTCAACTATGGTATTTGTGCTTGGGGTTCTACTACCGAAAATCATTTACGTCCTCTAATTACTCAACACAAAGCTGCTACTAGGACAATATCCAACTCTGGCCCCAGACATCACTCGGTACCCCTACTCAAATCTCTGAATATGTAAGATATTAAGTAACTGCACATTTTCTCATGAGTATTATACATATATAAAACGCTGAACTGTAATGCCAATCCTGACCTCAAAAGTTTCATTGAAGGTTGTAACAGAACCCATGAGCACCACACCAGAAACTAATACAGTTTTGATATTCTAAGAGTACGACTTAATAAATAAATTAAGAGCCCACAGGGTCGGTAAGGGGTCCACTGCCGCCCACAGGGTCGGTAAGGGGTCCACTGCCGCCCACAGGGTCGGTAAGGGGTCCACTGCCACCCACAGGGTCGGTAAGGGGGTCCATTGCTACCCTCAGGGTGTGTCCAGGGTCATTTTTTTCTGTATAGCAGAGGTGGCAATACTGCTTTTCCAATCTCATTTGTTGTTCAATGTAAAATATTTGTTGCTCGACTTGCAACAATTTATATATATATATATATATATATATATATATATATATATATATATATAAATATATATATATATATATATATATATATATATATATATATATATATATATATATATATATATGTCGTACCTAGTAGCCAGAACGCACTTCTCTGCCTACAATGCAAGGCCCGATTTGCCTAATAAGCCAAGTTTTCATGAATTAATTGTTTTTCGACTACCTAACCTAAACTAACCTAACTTTTTCTGCTACCTAACCTAACCTAACTTATAAAGATAGGTTAGGTTAGGTTAGGTAGGGTTGGTTAGGTTCGGTCATATATCTACCTTAATTTTAACTCCAATAATAAAAAATTGACCTCATACATAATGAAATGGGTAGCTTTATCGTTTCATAAGAAAAAAAATAGAGAAAGTATATTAATTCAGGAAAACTTGGCTTATTAGGCAAATCGGGCCTTGCATAGTAGGCTGAGAAGTGCGTTCTGGCTACTAGGTACGACATATATATATATATATATATATATATATATATATATATATATATATATATATATATATATATATATATATATATATATATATATATATATATATATATATATATGTCGTACCTAGTAGCCAGAACGCACTTCTCAGCCTACTATGCAAAGCTCGATTTGCCTAATAAGCCAAGTTTTCAAGAATTAATATATTTTCTCAATTTTTTTCTTATGAAATGATAAAGCTACCCATTTCATTATGTATAAGGTCAATTTTTTTTATTGGAGTTAAAATTAACGTAGATATATGACCGAACCTAACCAACCCTACCTAACCTAACCTAACCTATCTTTATAGGTTAGGTTAGGTAGCCAAAAAAGTTAGGTTAGGTTGATGAAAAATAATTAATTCATGAAAACTTGGCTTATTAGGCAAATCGGGCCTTGCATAGTAGGCTGAGAAGTGCGTTCTTGCTACTAGGTATGACATATATATATATATATATATATATATATATATATATATATATATATATATATATATATATATATATATATATATATATATATATATATAAAGAGTACCACCTCTAGCTGGAAGAAGGGGGACCCATAGCCTCGGAGGAAACCACGCATAACGCATTAGAGGGAATGTTTAGATCCCCTCCAATACAGTTTCTGTGTGCTTTTCTCCTACCACCCCCTTCCTTGAATATTTTTTGTGCTTTATTATGCATTTGATGGTTACAAGATATACATGGGTTGATACAAAAATAATAATGCAAAAAGGTGCTTAAAGGTTATGGATCTCTTGAAGAACACAACAATGGGAAACATTGATGAATGTCACAGACGGGTTCGATCATTGTTGCAAGTCAAACACTTCTTCGAATTCCTCTGAAGTTGGACTAGTGCCCAAGACGCAACAGGCATTTCCCCTCTGAATCGCAACACTGAGGCGCTGGAACAAGAAACTTTTTGCTCTCTGGTCTTTTGTAGCGCTGATCAATTTGTCCCCCAATTCCTTCAGGAACTTCAATGCACATTTTCCCCACGAACCGAGGGTCTCCGAGCCGATCGGAACAAAGCTGTAGCAGTGTGCTAGACCTCTGTATTTAACAATTTTCTGCGATTCCCTGAAAGAAGCAGCACCACCGCTTTCACGTGTGCTGTAGTGGAGGTAGGTACTGGCCAGTGTGGCAGCGCACGTGTAGTCCCATACCACTTGCTTACCATCCTTCCAAGGTAGCAAGGTGACCCCATCAGGGCGCTTCTGAGGGTCGTTAGGTCTGGATAAGTGTGGTTCTCTTTGTGCCGGGCAGCGGGCTGTGGCGAGGCTCCTCTTGATGATGTCGTTGACTTCTTCATGTCTTGCAATTTTACCCTGTGATTTACGACATACCAGACCATGACGACCATATTGGTCTGCCATCGCAGTTCCGCAGATGCACCTATGTTCGGTGAGGATGGGGGCGGCAAGGCGAAGGGCAACTCCAATGCGGAGAGCGTCATGACTGAGGCGAGTTCCCAGGGCTGCATTGGGCACAGCAAATAAAAAATCCCCGGCGTGGGGTGCTGTTACCGCTAGGAGGCGGGCTTTGTTTTCAGCATCAGCGTTTGTCAATCATTGCTGTGACAGTCTTTTCCATTATGGGGCTATCCCAGTGGGCCTGCTTGTGGTCTTTTGGGACTTGTGGTCGGGGTTGAGGGTGTGCAATGGTGTCCCATTGTCTGGCTGCTTCGATGAACGTTTGATCATGAGTTCCCGCTGTCTCTCTCATACGCTCTGGTAGGATCTGCCCTACCAATTCGTTGGCTGCTGTACATGAGGAGAAGAATGCTGGAAGTGCTACCTCAGTTGCCTTTCGTATGCCTATCCCTCCAAATCTCACTGGTAGTGTTGCTTGGTCCCACTGACTGTCATCTAAATCTAGGTTGAGCGCCTTCCTGAATATTGACCTGAGGAGCTCATCATATTGATTTAGAAGTGGGTTGCCAAAAGTTGGTGCACACCTTAAGAAGTATGTTAGCCTGGGCAGGGTAAGGCACTTTGTGAGAAGGTAGAGGGCATCGTGGGAGTCCAAGTCCCCAATTCTCTCTTCCATCCTCTTTAGGTCTCTAAACTTTTCGTCAAGGACTGCAGCAATGGCATTGTGGCCCAGAGGTGCTCCGAGTAGTGTGCTGTCGGTAGGTTTAACGACTGAGGCTTCTGGTAGAACTGATTTCACTGCTCTAATGATTACTTCACTAGATGCAATAATTTCGCACTTGGAGGGGCTAAGAACGAGACCCATGGACTCCCCCCGTGTCTTCACCAGCTGTAAGTCTTCTAGCAGGGAATCTTGTGTGCCTGCCAGAGTGCCATCATCCAGGAACCAGATGTTGAGCTCGCTGGACAGTCTGGTTGTAATTTCTCGAACCGCTATGCAAAAGAGGAACGGTGCAAGTGGGTCACCCTGTTGAATTCCCTCTGCTGAGGTGACTTCATGTTTGCCAAACAGGAGGGTTGAGTCTTTGCTGTAGCCTGCTGACACAAACGGGAGAATGCTTGGGCAATGTTCCTGGACTGCAGTGAGGATTGCTTCCCTTTTGACCGTGTTGAAAGCGTTTTTAAAATCTAATTTTACTACTGCCTGGTCTTCAGTAAGAGAGCTAATGTAGGCTCGTGCAGCATGAGCCGCTGCTTCACAGCCTTGGGGGACTCCAAACCCCAGCTGGTTGGGTTGCAGCATGGTGGCTGCTTCCGTTCGGATACTTCTGACAGCAGCCCTTGCAACTAGGCGGCGAAGGGTATTACCAACGGCAATGGGTCTGATCCCTCCCCCCTTCTTTTTGAGGGCACATAGGGATGCACCAAAGAAGAATGGTTTGATTTCATCAGGGATTAACCCGGCGAGGCAGTTGTTGACAAACGTTGTGATTTCTGTCAGGAGCGCTTCTGCAGCTGGGCCAAGAACAGGGTTCACCATTTCCTTCACATGTTGAGGTCTTACCCCTGTGTAGCCTCCTGAGGAGCCCGGGGGAAATGAAACGATATCTTTATAAACCTCTGACTCCCGGAGGACGAGAGGTTCCTGATTAGGGGCGAGCCTGACCTGTGGGGGAGGTCCACCTACGGCCCTGACGGGGTGTTTTTCTCTCAGTGCTTGGGCTGTGGTTTCATCCCTGGGCAAAATTTTGTCCTCACTTGTGATTAACCTGAGTGCCCCGACTGTATTGCCCTCTTCAATTTTCTTGCTGACTTGGGTACCTAATTTTTTGTTGTCGCTGATTGTCGTACTTGGTCTGCCTCGGCGGTGTTTGGTGTGTTTGGGGAGGCGGACTAGGTTGTCAGCCCTCGGAAAATCCCTAATTGCTTTATTGACGGATGAGGCCAGTGTCTTGCCTCCTCTGTCTGGTACACCTAAGCATGCATTGCCAAAAAGTAACAGATTGTGCCAGGCTTTGATGGTATCAGGTGCAACAAGGTTATTTGACCCTCTGTTGACTTTTGCGATGAGGTCCGTGTATTTCCCTGCAGCAAAAGGGCGAGAGGCCTTTGGGATGTGGGTGAGTGTCCTGGTTGACGTTGCTTTAATTGCCTCTAGCAGGTCGTCTGTTGCAATGTAATCTGTTGCGATTTGTACTGGTGCAACAGGCTCCTGAGTGCTGCCTCCTCCCACGGGAGGCCTCCCTGACCCAGGACAGTCACCATGCTGGCGTATGACTCTGGAGACAGAGTTGATGCTGACGATGTTCCCACAACCACTGCATGTGCCTCTCCTTTGATTGGCTTCGGGAGGGGTGAGCTGGCTGGTAGCGGCTTCTTCTGTCATCCCCTTAGGTAAAGTGAATGTCACCTTGCACTGGAGTATTTGTCTCTCCCTCCTGGCTGGGGGGGACGAGGTTGTCCCCTATACTATGCGACATGTCTGGGCAGATGTCTGGGGTGGGTGGGCTCGTGGAGGTGGTGGGTGGGGGTTGGGAGGCTGCGCGCTGGCCCGGTCTGGGAGGGGGGCCGGGGAGGGAAGGCGCGACCACCTGATCGTGGGAGGTGGGGGCGGGGGAGCGGAAGACACTGCACCACACGGAGGGGGGGGGGGGAGACACTACGCAGGTGGAGTGGTCGAGCGGGAGACACTACGCAGGTGGAGTGGTCGAGCGGGAGACACTACACTCAGGGGGTGGGGGGGGGCACTACACTCAGGGGGTGGGGGGAGGCACTACACTCAGGGGGTGAGGGGAGGGTTGATGTGGCACGTAACACTTGGATAATTTCCTTTTTGTCACTAAACACTGGTGAATGTGTCCTGGCTCACTGGGTGTGGTGCTCTCAACACGATACTCACAATGGTCCAGTCACCACAGGACTGGACTCAACTTATCTTTTTCAAGCACTTATTGGCACACTGGTGACCCAGTCTCTTGACCCCACCACATGTGTCCTTCCACCCTTTCCTGGTGAGGGAGCCGTAGGGCGTGTGGCGTGTGTGGGCGTGGGCTGGCGGTGGGCGTGGGGTAGCGGTGGGCGTAGGGTTGCGTGGGGTGACGGTGGGCGTGGGGTGGCGGTGGGCGTAGGGTTGCGTGGGGTGACGGTGGTCGTGGGGTGGACGATGGTCGTCGGGTCAGCCGCCGGGAGCGGGTAGCTGGGTGGGCTGGCGAGGCCTGTGGGAGGCTAGGGAGAGGGGGGGAGAAGGTATCCCGGTCACACACAATTAGCACAAAGTTTCACAGGTGCATTATGTTTATCACTACAAACTCACCGTTCATCTGAAAAGACGCACACATTCACTTATAAGACTGCTGGAATACAAGCAGGTTTGTGAGCCTCCCCTTCACTCCCCCCCCCCACTCCACATGAGGCCTCCTCCCCGCCTGGAGGCTGTTGTTTATGGAGGCACTGAGATAACCCTCACCCAGGCCTGTGTCCTTCCCCTCCATAGCACGCCTCCCGCCAGGACAACACACCTTTTACAGTTGATTCTGTTGCACTGCTGGAGAGGTAGGCTTCCTCGACCCACTAAGAGTCTTCAGCAGGTATTAACACAGACATGTGTTGGAAAATCCGACACCATTTAATAATCATACAGATAATAGCTGTATTGTATAAACAAGTAACCCATAGAAAACGTAACTTGTAGTGGAATTACCGTCTAAAGAAAACGGGATATCATCACCACATACTATTATAATTCACCACCTATTATGGTGGGAATTATTCTTAAATACATTAGTCTTTGGACTTTACCATCATAAAAACATCTTATATAAATTAACTTAATTATCAATATTAAAGTAGAGTAAATGTGACCCTTCTATCACTTTCTGAAATGTGGACAATGTAAGCCAGGCGTCAGAGTGAGGAGGAAGGGGCAGCCATTGTTTATATTGAGACCAGAGGCTCACACGGGAGCAAATTCGGCTCCTGTTAAATTTACTTGGACGTAGTGTTATGGAAACCAAAGGTGTACCATTTGTCAACACGCTGTCTACAAATTCAAGTTAAGTGTCTATCCGAAACCCGTTTATCATTCATTTATGGCCATTAATGTCAGGATATAGGGTGACCCGGTTAGATTACGTGGAAGCCTCAAACTAAAGGTAATTAAGCCAGGTCTTCAATGTTCCATGTACTGTATAGTGTTTTCTCTGATATAGCTTGTCATATATAGGATTCTGGCTTCACAGCTAGCGCACTTTTGACAGGTCAAGACGAGGATGGAAGACTTTGTGCACCAGTTACTGGGTGAGGAAGCTACCTCAAAGAGGATAATTTGGTGTCTACACCCTAGTTATACCTGGTGGACTAGCCTGCTGTACTATAAGATAAGGAACCTTTTCAATGTATGTAGTTAATACTGTAGTTTGATTGGCTGCATATATATTAATTTAATAAACCCCCCTAATGTGTAGAGGATCGATTTGTGAGATTGAGATTATTGCAGAAATACAGTCCACTTAACATTATACAAATTGCTATCGAAGTATATAAATTAACGTAAATATAAATTCATATAAATTAAATAAATATAAATCTCACAGGTCGGTTCCCACAACATGAGTCGATTCTTGACTTCCTCAGGCACTGTTATCCTTGTTGAATGGGCACAAATGTGGGACCCAACCCCCTGCACGACCGACTGTTACGGCTGCCACACTCTATATTAATTCATATATATATATATATATATATATATATATATATATATATATATATATATATATATATATAAATATATATATGTCGTACCTAGTAGCCAGAACGCACTTTTTGGCCTACTATGCAAGGCCCGATTTGCCTAATAAGCCAAATTTTCCTGAATTAATATATTTTCTCTAATTTTTTCTTATGAAATGAAAAAGCTACCCATTTCATTATGTATGAGGTCAATTTTTTTTTATTGGAGGTAAAATTAACGTAGATATATGACCGAACCTAACCAACCCTACCTAACCTGACCTAACCTATCTTTATTGGTTAGGTTAGGTTAGGTAGCCAAAAAAGTTAGGTTAGGTTAGGTTAGGTTGATGAAAAACAATTAATTCATGAAAACTCGGCTTATTAGGCAAACCGGGCCTTGCATAGTAGGCTGAGAAGTGCGTTCTGGCTACTAGGTACGACATATATATATATATATGTCGTACCTAGTAGCCAGAACTCACTTCTCAGCCTACTATTCAAGGCCCGATTTGCCTAATAAGCCAAGTTTTCCTGAATTAATATATTTACTATAATTTTTTTCTTATGAAATGATAAAGCAACCCTTTTCTCTATGTATGAGGTCAATTTTTTTTTATTGGAGTTAAAATTAACGTAGATATATGACCGAACCTAACCAACCCTACCTAACCTAACCTAACCTATATTTATAGGTAAGGTTAGGTTAGGTAGCCAAAAAAAGCTAGGTTAGGTTAGGTTAGGTAGGTTAGGTAGACGAAAAAACATTAATTCATGAAAACTTGGCTTATTAGGCAAATCGGGCCTTGAATAGTAGGCTGAGAAGTGCGTTCTGGCTATTAGGTACGACATATATATATATATATATATATATATATATATATATATATATATATATATATATATATATATATATATATATATATATATATATGTCGTACCTAGTAGCCAGAATGCACTTCTCAGCCTACTATGCAAGGCCCAATTTGCCTAATAAGCCAAGTTTTCATGAATTAATTTTTTTTCGACTACCTAACCTACCTAACCTAACCTAACCTAACCTAACTTTTTCGGCTACCTAACCTAACCTAACCTATAAAGATAGGGTTGGTTAGGTTCGGTCATATATATACGTTAATTTTAACTCCAATTAAAAAAAATTGATGTCATACATAATGAAATGGGTAGCTTTATCATTTCATAAAAAAAAATTAGAGATAATATATTAATTCAGAAAAACTTGGCTTATTAGGCAAATCGGGCCTTGCATAGTAGGCCAAAAAGTGCATTCTGGCTACTAGGTACGACATATATATATATATATATATATATATATATATATATATATATATATATATATATATATATATATATATATATATATATATATATATATGTCCTACCTAGTAGCCAGAACGCACTTCTCAGCCTACTATGCAAGGCCCGATTTGCCTAATAAGCCAAGTTTTCCTGAAATAATATATTTTCTCTATTTTTTTCTTATGAAATGATAAAGGTACCCATTTCATTATGTATGAGGTAAAAAAATTTATTGGAGTTAAAATTAACGTAGATATATGACCGAACCTAACCAACCCTACCTAACCTAACCTAACCTATCTTTATAGGTTAGGTTCGGTTAGGTAGCCGAAAAAGTTAGGTTAGGTTAGGTTAGGTAGGTTAGGTAGTCGAAAAACCATTAATTCATGAAAACTTGGCTTATTAGGCAAATCGGGCCTTGCATAGTAGGCTGAGAACTGCGTTCTGGCTACTAGGTACGACATATATATATATATATATATATATATATATATATATATATATATATATATATATATATATATATATATATGTCGTACCTAGTAGCCAGAACTCACTTCTCAGCCTACTATGCAAGGCCCGATTTGCCTAATAAGCCTAGTTTTGCTGAATTAATATATTTTCTCTAATTTTTTTCTTCTGAAATGATAAAGCTACCCATTTCATTATGTATGAGGGCAATTTTTTTTTATTGGAGTTAAAATTAACGTAGATATATGACCGAACCTAACCAACCCTACCTAACCTAACCTAACCTAACCTATCTTTATAGGTTAGGTTAGGTTAGGTAGCCGAAAACGTTAGGTTAGGTTAGGTTAGGTAGGTTAGGAAGTTGAAAAAACATTAATTCATGAAAACTAGGCTTATTACGCAAATCGGGCCTTGCATAGTAGGCTGAGAAGTGAGTTCTGGCTACAAGGTACGACATATATATATATATGTCGTACCTAGTAGCCAGAACGCACTTCTCAGCCTACTATGCAAGGCCCGATTTGCCTAATAAGCCAAGTTTTCATGAATTAATTGTTTTTCGACTACCTAACCTACCTAACCTAACCTAACTTACCTTTTTCGGCTACCTAACCTAACCTAGCCTATAAAGATAAGTTAGGTTAGGTTAGGTAGGGTTGGTTAGGTTCGGTCATATATCTACGTTAATTTTAACTCCTATAAAAAAAATTGACCTCATATATAATGAAATGGGTAGCTTTATCATTTCATAAGAAAAAAATTAGAGAAAATATAATAATTCATGAAAACTTGGCTTATTAGGCAAAACGGGCCTTGCATAGTAGGCTGAGAAGTGAGTTCTGGCTACTAGGTACGACATATATATATATATATATATATATATATATATATATATATATATATATATATATATATATATATATATATATATAAATATATATATATATATATATATATATATATATATATATATATATATATATATATATATATATATATATATATATATGTGTGTGTGTACTCACCTATATGTACTCACCTATATGTGCTTGCAGGATCGAGCATTGACTCTTGGATCCCGCCTTTCTAGCTATCGGTTGTTTACAGCAATGACTCCTGTCCCATTTCCCTATCATACCTAGTTTTAAAAGTATGAATAGTATTTGCTTCCACAACCTGTTCCCCAAGTGCATTCCATTTTTCTACTACTCTCACGCTAAAAGAAAACTTCCTAACATCTCTGTGACTCATCTGAGTTTCCAGTTTCCACCCATGTCCCCTCGTTCTGTTATTATTACGTGTGAACATTTCATCTATTTCCACTTTATCAATTCCCCTGAGTATTTTATATGTCCCTATCATATCTCCTCTCTCCCTTCTTTTCTCTAGTGTCGTTAGGTTCAGTTCCTTCAGCCGCTCTTCATATCCCATCCCTCGTAACTCTGGGACAAGCCTCGTCGCAAACCTCTGAACCTTCTCCAGTTTCTTTATGTGTTTCTTCAGGTGGGGGCTCCATGATGGCGCGGCATACTCTAAGACGGGTCTCACGTAGGCAGTGTAAAGTGCCCTAAAAGCTTCCTCATTTAGGTTTCTGAATGAAGTTCTAATTTTCGCCAGTGTAGAGTACGCTGCTGTCGTATCCTATTTATATGTGCCTCAGGAGTTAGATTAGGTGTCACATCCACTCCCAGGTCTCTTTCTCGAATCGTTACAGGTAGGCTGTTCCCCTTCATTGTGTACTGTCCCTTTGGTCTCCTGTCACCTGATCCCATTTCCATAACTTTACATTTACTGGTGTTAAACTCCAGTAGCCATTTCCCTGACCATCTCTGCAGCCTGTTTAAGTCCTCTTGGAGGATCCTACAATCCTCGTCTGTCACAACTCTTCTCACTAATTTTGCGTCATCTGCAAACATTGACATGTATGATTCCACTCCTGTAAACATATCATTTACGTAAATTAGAAAGAGGATTGGTCCCAGCACCGATCCTTGAGGTACTCCACTTGTTACTGTTCGTCAGTCCGACTTTTCGCCCCTTACCATTACCCTCTGGCTCCTTCCTGTTAGGTAGTTCTTCACCCATACTAGGGCCTTTCCGCTTACTCCTGCCTGCCTCTCAAGTTTGTATAGCAGTCTCATGTGCGGTACCGTATCAAAGGCCTTTTGGCAGTCAAGAAATATGCAGTCTGCCCAGCCTTCTCTGTCCTGCCTTATCCTTGTTACTTTATCATAGAATTCTAAAAGGTTTGTTAGGCATGATTTCCCTGTCCAGAACCCATGTTGGTGCTTGTTTACAAACCCAATGCTCTCCAGGTGTTCAACAAGTCTTAGCCTAATTATTCTTTCAAGTATTTTGCAGGGGATGCTTGTCAGTGATACGGGTCTGTAGTTAAGTGCCTCCTCCCTATCACCTTTTTTGAAAATCGGTACGACATTTGCCTCCTTCCAGCAACTGGGCAATTCTCCCGACATAAGTGACTCATTAAAGATCATTGCCAGAGGCACGCTGAGAGCCTGCGCTGCCTCTTTAAGTATCCACGGTGATACTTTGTCTGGTCCAACAGCTTTATTTGCATCCAGTGTTGTCAACTTTCATTACATCCTCTGCTGTCACCTCTATATCTGATAGTCTTTCATCTTGGGTAATCTCTTCTAACAAAGGGAGCTGCTCAGGCTCGGTTGTGAACACTCCATGGAATTTTGCATTCAGTACCTCGCAGATTTCCTTGTCGCTTTCTGTATATGCCCCTTCTGTTTTCCTCAGTCTTGTCACTTGGTCATTTACCGACATCTTCCTTCTTATATGGCTATGTAGTAATTTTGGTTGCTTTTTCGCTTTGACTGCAATATCATTCTCATAATTTCTTTCCGACACTCGTCTTATGTTAATGTAATCATTCCTAGCTCTGTTACATCTAATCCTGTTGTCCTCTGTCCTTTGTCTTCTGTACTTCCTCCACTCCCTCCTGCTTCTCACCTTTGCTTCCTGACACTGTCTATTAAACCATGGGTTATTATATTCCCTCCTGCTTTTTTCCTTTATTGTTGGAATAAATCTATCTTCAGCCTCCTTGCATTTCAATATGACTTGGTTCATCATACCTTGCACTGTTTTTCCTCTAAGTTCTTCCTCCCACTGCACTTCTCCCAGGTAGTCCCTTATCCTTCTGTAGTCCCCTTTTCTGTAATCAAGTCTCCTTTCCCGGACCTCTTGTCCTTTGGTCACAATTTTAAACTTCATCATGTAGTCAAAGACTAGGACACAATGGTCACTAGCTCCTAGTGGTATTTCATGTTCCAACTGCTCGATGTCTTCTACATTCTGAGTGATAATGAGATCTAATAGGCTGGGCGTATCCCCTCCTCTTTCCCTAGTATCTTCTTCCACATGCTGTGTTAGGAAATTCCTGTCAATAACGTCTACCAGCTTCGCTCCCCAGGTCTCTTCCCCGCCATGGGGATTCCTCGTTTCCCAATCTATCTCTCCGTGATTTAGGTCCCCCATGACCAGCAGCTTCGCTCTCATTCTATGCGCTAAAGTTGCTGCCCTCTGCAGTTCATCCATACATGTCTTGTTGCTGTCCTCGTACTCCTGCCTGGGCCTTCTACTGTTTGGTGGGGGATTGTAGAGTATCAAGATTACAATCTTCTTCCCATCCACTGTCAGAGTTCCATGTATGAAGCTTGTGATTTCATTGGTACCCGGATTTTCCAGCTCATCAAACTTCCATTTCCGCTTTATTAGTAGTGCCACTCCTCCTCCCTGTCTCTGTGTCCTTTCTTTTCTTATCACCTGGTACCCCTCTGGAAAGATTGCATCCGAGATCATACCATTTATTTTAGTTTCCACTATTGCCACTATGTCTGGGTCTGCCTCACTAACTCTTTCTTTTATCTCTTCTGCTTTATTGGCTACCCCATCAGCATTGGTGTACCAAACCTTGAGACTCTTCTTGGAAACTCTGGTGTCAGAGTTCCCCCTTTCACCAGCGGTCTGGGGGGAACTGGGGGGTGTCTGGGGGGCAAGTGGGGGCTGTGGGGGTGAGTGGGGGGGTGCTAGGGGGGTGCCTGGGAGTGCCTGGTAGGCGAATGGGGTCTGGGCATCTAGGGGGGTAGGAAGGGCATAATGGGTCTGAAAGTTAGGGGTCTGAATAGCATAGGGGGGCTGAGAAATAGAGTGAGACTGAGAGTCAGATAGAGGTTGAGAGGTTGGGGGGGAGAGGGATACTGAGGGCGGAGAGCTGATATGAGAATGGAGCATGGGTGCTGGGAGTGGAAGAGAGGGTATATTAGTTAGGGGGGAATCGGGGGTAGGTGGGGGTTTTGGGGTAGAAGAGGGGAAGAGGGAGATGGGGGAAGGTGTTAGGGGGTCACAAGGTGAGGGGGTTAAATGTGGGTTGGAGGTGCATAGGAGGGGTGAGGGTTGGGTGGGGTTTGGGGGTGAGTGGAAGAGGGGTGCAGTGGAAGCTGGGATGGAGTAGATGGAATTGAAGTCAATGGGGTAGAAGGGGCAGGGGAGTAGGAAGGGGTATTTGGGGAGGGGGGATGGGAAGGTGGGTTTGGGGAGGGCATGGCTTGACCCACTGGGGTCGCTGACAAGTGTGATGTAGCAGGGGCAGGGGAATCGTTGGGGAGGTGCAAATGTGGAAGGGACAGGGGGGTTTTGGGAGGCTGAGGCAGGGGGGAGGTATAGGAGGGCTGAGTTGGGGAGGATGCGACCTGGGAGGTGACCTGGGAGGTGGCCTGGGAGGTGACCTGGGATGTGACCTGGGAGGTGAGACTACCTGAAAGGCTAGTTCGGTGTCGTTGTTGCCATCTATTTTTGTGGGCTATTTGCTCATCTTTCGTCATAAACCTCTCTATAAACACATTGTAATGGGTTTCACTTCCTCTGAGTAAATGCTTGGTCCTCATTATGTACTCCACTGCCTCCTCATTGGAGAATTGCACCAGAACAGGTCTATTCTTGGTACAATTGTAAGGTCCAACCCGTCGATTTATATCCACCTCGTGTTCTGCCATTCCTGCTCCAATACACCTCAATATCTCGTGCAATTCGTATTTTTCTGTTTCTATTCTCTCTTGTCTTGTTGGTGCCCTAGATTCGAATAATCCATGTATTATAATAGACCGTCTCCTCGGTAATTCATTGTCATGCTGGTAGCCTGTCCCCTGGGGATTCCCCATCCCAACCGTAGTCACTAACCCATCCCCCACTAATCCTCTATCCTTATCCTTAGTGTGTGTGTGTGTGTGCGTGTGTGTCTGTGTGTGTGTGTATAGTATAGTGCCTTTACAATAATATACCAATGTGTATATTTTCATAACCCATTTTATATTATTGAAATATAAATAACTATATTGTGAATGCAAGTCAATGTTTACATGCTAAATCAAAGTTGCCAGATTCAGAGGTAGGGTGTCAAATTTCAGTCTATATAGTGGATAATTGATTTTTCTAAATGAATTTGTTATACATGTATTATACATTTGTTCTACATACATATTGAGATTGTAGAGTAAAAATAACTGCAAACTACTTAAACTAACTTTCAGATGCCAGTACAGTGGCCAGTCCTCATGTACCTAGTAATCCTTGTTTCTTTATTGTGTATTGTTATTATTATTATGTATTATTCTAATCTGCTTTTGTGTCAAAATTTCTTCAATGTACCTGTAAACATTTGTTGACAATTTTACTGTAATTAGTCTACGTAAAATTATCTGTACCTGTAAAGAAAAGCTGTAAAGTACCTGTAAACATTTTTTATAAATTTTACTGTCAATTTATTTAAAATTTTCTGTTAGTTTAAGGACTTGCCCGAAACGCTATGCGTGCTAGTGGCTTTACAAGAATCTAAATTCAACTTCATTTCTATATTCTGTGTTAAGGCCCAATGTACCTTCTGGTATATTACTATAAATAAATAAATAAATGCAGTATTGTCTGTGGTTACAGTGTCTGTTGGGGGTTAATGGGCCAGGCCGGGCTTGCCTGTGGCCCACATCTGGCCAAATATCACCCTTATAGCTGACTAGTTGGTATAACAGCTTTCTTTATTATAAACCCCATACCCATCCCGTGGGCGGTTGTGTAAAGGATTACAGAGGCACATCTGAACCCTCTAGTTCGTTTAGCTAAGCCAATAACAATCTTTTGAAGCTAGTTACAAAATTATTAATGGTATATATACATGTACATGGGAAGAGATTATTTGTTCCTTAATGGAGCCCTGTTGCTTATGCATCGTTAAACGCCTAGAAAGAGATGTTGTTGTCTTGCCTATATACTGGTTTTTTTGGAGCTTACAGTCCCCAAGAGGGCATTTGAAGGCATCTATGCCTTGAAATGCCCTCTTGGGGACTGTAAGCTCCAAAAAAACAGTATATAGGCAAGACAACAACATCTCTTTCTAGGCGTTTAACGATGCATAAGCAACAGGGCTCCATTAAGGAACATATAATCTCTTCCCACAACCAAACCATCGCCAGAGAAATCCTAGTAAACAACACAGAAATCATTGATAGATACAGCGATAGCAGGCGGCTTGACGTTTGCGAGGCACTACACATCAAGAAGTCAACACCAGCAATCAACAGCCAATTAATGCACAACTATATTCTACCCACCTCAAGACTCCGCTCCAATATAGAAGCATCAAGAAATATGGACCAATAGGCTTTCTACAAACACTTCTATTCAATACCCATTGTTTCGTGTTCTGTCTTGTGTTGATGAAATTAATACCCTATTAATGCCCCCTCTTGTTCTGTCTTGTGTTGATGAAATTAATACCCTATTAATGCCACCTCACCCCATCCACCTCACTCAAATGTAGATATAAAATCGGAGATGCGTAAGTTCTATTCAGTTGTGTATTTGTAAACTAAAGTCTTTGAAAATGTAATAAGTTTTACGAAACGCGCTCGTGTCGCGTCAGACTAGAAATAAAAATGAATTTTGGAGAATTGATTTTTGATTTACCTCCAACAGTGAAAAGAAATGTACGAAAGATTGAGAAAATTCGTTTTAGAATTATTAATCTTACTTTTTCGGTCATATTTAATAATATATGTCTACAGGAAAGACTGCTACCAAAATATACTAATATATATATATATATATATATATATATATATATATATATATATATATATATATATATATATATATATATATATATTTCTGCGGATTGGAAGAAAACGCTTACAGAGTGGGACTTAATTTATTTTTATAATAATAAATAATAATAATTAATTATTAAAAACAAATAATTAATTAATAATCATAAGTGATTAAGTAATTGATAATCCTTAAATGAAGAAGCCTACTAGCTCATTATAACGAATAAATAGATAATTAAAGTGGATAATTAATTATGGTGGCTAATAATGATTAGTGAATAACCATAAATTATTATACTGAAATAATATTAATGGATAGCCGTTATAATGATGATTATATCAAATACAGTGAAGTGACATCTCTAATTAGTTTTGGGGGTTCACTTTGGGGGTTCCGTAGGAGCACCCCCAATCCCGTGAGGGTCAGCGGCGCAGAACCCCCACCCCCGAAGGGCGAGCGGAAGCTGGCTGCTCTAAGTAGGAACATGACTTCTCGCTACCGTGGCCGTAAGCGTGCCCGTATGCCCGGAGAGTCCATTAAAAAACAATCAGGATCCTGACTGAAAAAGGTACCAATCCGGGTCTACTAGACAGATGCTGCTAACAGACGCAGCTCGCTTGGTGGGCCGACGGAGCTCCATCTTGACGAGTCGTGGAGCAGAGAGGCGAGATGGCCCACCGACTGTGCCCTGAGAGGAATACCTACTGCCGGGTTTGTACTCCGAGCAGGGAGCGCTTTCCGCCATGGCGAATGACTGGTCGATCCCGTGTTTATCTTCGTCGTAGTAGCCCGCCCTCACAGAGACCAGTCCTGGAAGGCTGGCCCCAGGGCAGGTGTGGGAGTGGGCTCACCACATTGTCGCTGTGGTGAGCCCCGCGGGTGTGGAGTGGAGGTGTCGGCTTAGAAGCGTGTTGGTCACCTCCCAGGATACCTCGCACGGTGGGCATGAGAGCCGTACTGGTCCATCATCACAGGTTTTCCTCTTCCTCGGTCTATTGTGGATCTGGAAGTATTAAAGCAGTAAGGGTGGGCAGGAGCTGGTGTGCAGAGGTAACGTGAAAAGCAAAGGCACAGGTGTGTGGGACCCGCATCAAAGCGTACTGCTGGCAACTTAGGCTGTGAGAGTGGGGATAACTGGCTGCGACACCTGTTGCGTAAGGCAGGAATGGGTGGAATTGAATGAAGCCCAGCATAACTAGCCTTGGCAGCTGGACCAGTGCAGTTGCAGCATCTTCAGTTGGACGCCGCTAGATGGCAACTTCAGCAGCTGGGACATCGTTGGCTGGATACCTCCTTCCGGAGCCTCAGCTGCTGGGTCATCGGCTGAAAACTCGTCAGCCGGGACATCCGGAGCTGGGCCAGGCCCCCCGGTGTCATGAACATCTGGCACACCACCAGCTGGCCCAACAGCTGGGCCTCGCCCAGTGGCCGTAACGCTACCAGCTGGGCCCTCAGCTGCTGGATCATCGGCATGTACTACGTCAGCCACCTCCTCAGCAGCTGGGTCTGGCCAAGGCATGCTCAGCTGTAAGACCGTCAGCTGAGCCCGCAGCTGCTGGCTCATCGGCTGGGACCACAACAGCCGGCACGTCAGCAGCTGTGCTTGGCCCCCAGGGGCGTGCTCAGCTTGGAACACCACCAGCTGGGCCATCAGCTGCTGGATCATCGGCTGGGACCACGTCAGCCGGAACGTCAGCAGCTGTGCCTGGCCTCCAGGGGCATGCTCAGCTGGAACACCACCAGCTGGGCCATCAGCTGCTGGATCTAACCCTCTAGTTCGTTTAGCTAAGCAAATAACAATTTTTGACGCTAGTTACAAGATTATTAATGTTATATACATGTATACACTCTCATACATACATGTACATATATATATATATATGTATACATATATACATACACATACATATCTAATCACCCACCGAAATACACACATCAATAATCTTTGTGTCACAAGTGATCAACAAGAGGCTCACAGGTACATTGAGATTGAGAGGATACATAGCATAGTAATTACATTCTTGTAAAGCTACTAGTACGCGCAGCGTTTCGGGCAGGTCCTTAATCTAAGAAAATTTTAAGTAGGTATTTACCTGCAAAATTTATAAAAATGATAAAAGTTACATAGCAAGAAAAAAATAAAAGATGAGAGAAAATTGTAGGCATATTAAAGTACATAGGTAGCTCAGATTGATTGCAATGACAGCTTGAATGGTAGTTTAACAAAAATTAATAGGCACAATACAGCATATGGCTAGCACATAAAAAACAGCAATGAACACAATGATAAAGTTGTTTGGATTAAGTACATAAAGATTGGAAGATTGCGTAACACTAGGTACAGAGCAAATTTAAAGCTCAGTGTAGGAAACTACGAAGATGAAATTAGGTACTTTTTGTTTTTGTTTTTAAATGAGGCAAAAGTTTTACAGTTTTTCAATTTACTAGGGAGTGAGTTCCATAGACTAGGTCCCTTAATTTGCATAGAGTATTTACACAGATTAAGTTTGAACCTGGGGGATATCAAAGAGATATTTATTTCTGGTGTGGTGATAATGGGTCCTATTACATCTGTCCAGGGAGAGTTTCAGAGCAGGATTTGCATTTAAGAACAGGGTTTTGTAAATGTAATTAACACAAGAGAATGTATGGAGGGAGTTAATATTTAGCAAGTTAAGAGATTTAAACAAGGGAGCTGAGTGTTGTCTGAAAGCAGAGTTTGTTATTATTCTGATAGCAGATTCTTGCTGGGTGATGATGGGCTTAAGGTGGTTTGCAGTGGTAGACCCCCATGCACAGATACCATAATTAAGATAGGGATAAATTAGTGCATAATATAGTGAGAAGAGAGCAGAGTTAGGAACATAATATCTTATTTTGGAGAGTATACCAACCGTTTTAGAGACTTTCTTAGTTATGTGTTGAATGTGGGTGCTGAAGTTGAGTCTCTTGTCTAGGAATAGTCCAAGAAACTTGCCATCATTTTTATTACTGATGTTAATGTTGTCTATCTGTAGCTGAATTGCATTCGATGATTTGCTTCCATATAAGATGTAGTAGGTCTTTTCTATGTTTAGTGTTAGTTTGTTAGTTGACATCCATAAGTGGACTTTTTTTTAATTCATTATTCACAACATTATTTAGTGTATGTGGGTTGGGGTCTGAATAGATAAGGGTAGTATCATCAGCAAACAATATAGGTTTAAGAATATTAGAGACATTAGGCAGATCGTTTATATATATAAATAGAAGAGGTCCTAAGATACTGCCCTGTGGCACTCCAACGGTAATTGATAGAGTGGAAGAAGTTGTATCATCGATGGTTACATATTGGTGTCTGTCACTAAGATAGGATCGGATGTTGTCAAGGGCAAGGCCTCGGATTCCATAATGCTGGAGTTTAAGTAAGAGGTAGTTGTGATTAACAGTATCAAAGGCTTTTCTTAGGTCAATGAAGAGTCCAATCGAAAACTCATTTTTGTCAAGGGCTGAGTAGATAACGTCAAGGAGATTAATGATTGCATCGTTGGTGCTCTTTTGGGACCGGAAGCCAAACTGGCAGGGGCTGAGTATGTCGAATTTTACGAGGTAGGAATAGAGCTGTTTGTAAATATTTTTTTTCAAATATTTTTGATAGAATGGGTAGATTTGATATTGGTCTATAATTGTTTATGTCTGCCGGATTGCCTCCTTTTTGGACTGGCGTTACTCTTGCTTTTTTGAGGATATCAGGGAAGGTGTGACACTCTATAGATTTGTTGAACAGTAGTGCAATGGGTGGGGCAAGGGCATGGGAGGCGCTCTTGTACACAATGGACGGAATTTCACTGGTGTTCCCTGCCTTGGCTTTTAGAGAGTGTATGATGGACACAACATCTGCCGGGCTGATTGGTGAAAGGAGAAGAGAGTTTGGATAGCTGCCTGAGAGATATGTGTTAATATGTGTCTGAGTATGTGGGATTTTACTGGCAAGATTAGCACCAACCGATGAAAAGAAACTATTAAATTTATTTGCCATTCTAAATCAGTTGACGGTATATCCCCATCCTTGTAGAGTTTTATTTGGTTATGTGAGTGTTGTTTAGTTCCTAGGATACTAGAAATGGTTTTCCAAGTGCTTTTCATGTTGCCTTTTGCTTCACTGAATCTATTCACATAATATGCAAGTTTTGCCTTTCTTATGATACTGCCCAGCAAACACAGAACGTTTGTGGACGTTTTTAAATGGTTCCACAAAGGTAATACTGTAACTTTTGACATAAATACGTATATCTGACATTCTTAAAACCAAAGGATATAACTAAAAACATATATTCTTGAGACACAGTTTTTTAAGATTTATGTAAAAATTTAAAAATAATAGTGAATGCTATGGTATTATAATGTTTTCATGCTTTATATTTAAGAATAAATAATTTTCAGTCAACATTTAGTTTTTTTTGTTTACTTTCTGTAAAGCTATCCAATTTACGTTCTTATAACATAAATATAACATTTATATGACGTCAGTATAACGTTATTTACACGACATCATTACGTTATTATGATGTTATATTAACGTATAATTCCTGTGTGAAAACCAGAATATATATTGAACTTTATGTTTTAAACCTTGTAAAGTTATCATAAAACTTGGAATAAGACGGTAAGCATGCTTTACTTATGAAAATATACAAACAAATCAACAAAAACATTTTAACATAAAAAACATAAACATAACATAAATTAATTGCATGCATGGGAGTTAACTGGAACTCTGTAATATTGCATACATGAACCTTAAGGTACAAACCCAGTGTATTTACTCATGCAGTTCTTTCCTAAATCTAAATTTTTCCAATTTTTACACTTTGTTTCGAGTTCTGTCTTGTGTTGCTACTTTTAATACCCCATTAATGTCCCCTTTGTTATGTCCATTCATCCCATTGTGCACCTCTACCATATGTCACTCCTAATTCTTTGCTTTTCTAGAGAATGTAATATAAGCTTTGACAATCTTTCTTCATATGACAGGTTAACAGGTAGAACAAAGATTACCATTTATATATGGATAACTATTATAAGTCAGTTTGAATGAGTGAATTGCTGCTTGAAGATAGGTATATACACGTGTGGTACTATCAGATTGCATCGTGGTGAGCCTAAAACACTTCAGATCCAAGCAAAGGGTAAAATGCCAGCAGATACAATTGCGAACACATTGATACCAAAATGAAAGACATATGACGAGAATTGAGGTAACCAAAGTGAAAAGAGTGTTCACATTACATTGCACTAGAGTGCTCCCGGGTTACTTTCTCTCACTTTCTCTGTTTTGTGCGGATGGTACACCTTGCTTTTGGAGTTTATATGCATTTAAACCTGTAGATAATTCTATTGCTAACACATTGATACCAAAATGAAAGACCTAGGATGACAATTGGGGTGACCAAAATGAAAAGAGTGTATACATTTTATCGCTCTTGTGCGCTCCCTGGTAACACACTCTCGCTTACTCTGTTTGTTGCGGATGGTAAGCCGGGCTTTTGGAGTTTATATGCCTTTAGTCCTGTAGAGAATTCTATTGCGAACACATTGATGCCAAATTGAAAAAACTAGGATGAGAATTGAGGTAACAAAGTTGAAAAGGGTATACACTTTTCAGTATTATCACGCTCTCTAATGTAATGAGAGTTGCCTGAGGGTCGCTCAGCTTTCTTTTTCTGGTACCCTTGGCCTACATTCATCTTGTCGGCGGGTGGAGCGCGCTGCTGTCTTTGACATTATATGCACATAGTTCTGTTGGGAATTCTATTGCGAACGCATTGATACCAAAATGAAAGACATAGGACGAGAATTAAGGTGACAAAGTTGAAAAGAGTATACACTTTTCAGTATTTCCGCGCACTACCAGGGAATGTCCAAACAAAAATGGAGAGAGTGGAGGGGTAACTTGCCCAAAACGCGAAAGTGTTTGGGGAGATTAACTTTCGTTCAATACTATTATGCAAAAGGAGCCACACATCTATGGTTCATCCAATAAAATCAGCAGACTTCTAGATGTTACTACTGCTCGGCTTAGACTCGGTTACAAGTATTTCTGGGAATTCTCATTATCTGCCGATGTAGACCTGACCAAATGTTAACTGTCAACAAAATTATTTGCACACCCTCCGTCACTATGTGATAGTGAATTCAGAGACAGTTCTATAACCAATGTACCAACGATGTGTCAATATTTCATTCAAAATGATCTGGTACCAGAAATTTTAGCCAAATATCCCCAGTTTGCTAACTGTAAGTAGTAACTAAGTGATTGTAACCTATCCACCGCTGCCCACTGGATGGGGAGCGGTGTGCAGGACAAACATATCAATTGTGACACTAGCTCTCCACATATGTCAGTTGCTTAATTTAGAAACTGTACTTGTGATCGATCTCGAACCTATTGTTGATGTGACGACTTATACTGAATTTTGTAACTAGCTCATCAAGATTGTAACTTGCTTAGCTAAATGAATTGTTGGGTTCAGTCCCTGAGCCCATTATGTGCCTCTGCAACCCTTTCCACTACCGCCCACAAGATGGGTATGGGGTGCATAATAAATGAACTAAACTAACTTTAAGGCATCCTGAAAGAAAGCTTGGAGGGCTTGAAAAATTGCAGAACGAAGCCTTGAGGATAATCCTTGGGTGCCTTCGTACCACAAAGATACTAAATATGAGAATGGAACTTAATATTCCGAGCGTTGTTTATCGTGTTACTGAAAATAACTGTCAAATTGGTATAAAAATGCTTAGGCTAGCTCATCCTAACCGTTGCACAGAAGCCCTCCAGAATTTCTTTATTGAATGTAAACATTGTTTCAAATAGATAAATAAAATTGGAACTGAACTCAGAAAGTATCAGATTTATAATTTGTACCAAGAGAGACAACAATAGCACTTTCCTGCACTGTAGGAAATTACACCCTTTTCAATTTTAATCCCTCCCTTTCCATCAAAGGAGCAAATTAGAGATCAGTCCCAGCTTTGTCTTGAGGCAAAGCTCAACGTCTTAAGCCATATTGATGCTCTGTCCACAGAGCATTCTCTCTCTCAAATCATATACACTGAAGGTTTCCTACAACGCTCAACGGGTGCAGCTGGAAGTGCAGTTGTCCTGGCAATAGGATATGACTTATATTTTGAGTGGGGAGTCCGTATAAACAACTGGGCCTCTACCCTTCAGACTGAACTATTTGCCTTGCTCCTTGCACTGAAATGTGTACAAGTATCCAAACTTGATACATTAGTTGTAAGTGACTCTTTATCATCCTTAATTGCTCTCAACTCTTTAAGACATAACTGTAACATGCTTGTGTCTGAAGCTAGACACAAATACAATAACAACTTGAGGAACCTTATCATAAACAATAATCTCAACAAAAATCACATAGTTCTCAGAGGTGATTTCAATATTGACCTAGGGCTACAAAATAACCCTCAAGTAGACTGTTTCCTCAACAGCATGAATTCCTGTATGCTCATCCCCGCAATCACCAGGCCCACCCGAGTCACTCAAACATCTGCGACTACCCTGGATCACTGATGGACCAACATAACAGCTCCTCTTACATCAAGTATAATCACTGACAGAACAACTGACCACTATCCTACCTTCCTTGTAGCGAACATGGCCATAACACCACCAGGTAACAAGAAAATTACCTTTAGGTTACAATGTGAAGCGGCAATAGGCAATCTCACAAATGCCCTCCACAATGTAAACTGGGAATCTAAATTTATCAATACACAGGATAATAATTCGTTAACTAGCCTCTTTCCAAAATTTAAAGCCTTTACAATACTTATTGTCCTCTCCTCACCAAGCAAGTAACTGGCAAAAAGGTTAAATAATCCCTGGCTCACTAATGGCATACTTAAAGCAATCGACAAGAAACATGAATATGAAAAAAAACTTAGGATTGGCCTAGTTGGAAAAGAAGTAGTTAAGAGGTATTCATCAGTGCTTACCAGTATAATAAGAGCAAAGCGTTCCTATTACGAGAATAGATTCAAAGAAGCAAAAGGCAACATAAAAAGCACATGGAGAGCCATCTCTACCATCCTAGGAGCTAAACAACATTTACATAATAAGATAAAAATCTCCAAGGATGGTTATACACCTGCAACAGATCTTGAAACAGCAACTGAATTTAATAGCTTCTTTTCATCGTTTGGTGCTCACCTTGCCCGAAAAATCCCAGAGACTCAGACATATGTTACCACATATCTTTCACGCAGCTATCCAAACTCTCTTCTCCTCTCTCCGGTCAGCCCTACAGATGTTGTGTCCATCATTCACTCGCTAAAAACCAAAGCTGGGAACATTAGTGAAATACCATCGATGGTACACAGGCGTGCCTCCCATGCCCTTGCACCATCCATAGCACTGCTGTTCAACAAATCCCTAGAGTGTCATACCTTCCCTGATATCCTTAAAAAAGCAAGAGTAACGCCAGTTCATAAAGGAGGTAACACGGCAGACATAAATAATTACAGACCCATATCGAATCTACCTATATTATCAAAATTATTTTTTTTTTTTTTACAAACAGCTCTACTCCAATCTTGTAAAATTCAATATACTAAGTCCCTGTCAGTTTGGCTTCCGCTCCCAAAAGAGTACCAATGATGTTATTGTTAGTCTGCTTGACTTAATCTTCTCAGCCCTTGACAAAAGTGAGTTTCCAATTGAACTCTTCATCGGCCTGAGAAAGGCCTTT
Organism: Procambarus clarkii; assembly: GCF_040958095.1. Classification (NCBI taxonomy): domain Eukaryota; kingdom Metazoa; phylum Arthropoda; class Malacostraca; order Decapoda; family Cambaridae; genus Procambarus; species Procambarus clarkii. The sequence continues at coordinate 30,693,709 of NC_091220.1, read as the reverse complement.
GATACTGTTAACCATAACTACCTCTTACTTAAATTCCACCATTATGGAATCCGTGGCCTTGCCCTAAACTATATCCGATCCTATCTTAGTAACAGACACCAATATGAAGCCATCAATGATATAACCTCTCCCACTCTACCACTTAATTACCGTAAAGGTGCCACAGAGCAGCATCCTAGGACCCTCCTGTTTCTTATATACATCAATGATCTCCCTAATGTCTCTAACATACTTAAACCTATATTGTTGGCTGATGATACTACTCATCTACTCTGACCCCAACCCACTCCTGTTAAATAATGTTGTAATTAATTAAAAAAAAGTCTACTTGTGGATGTCAACCAACAAACCTCACACAAAACATAGAAAAGACCTACTATATCTTATTTGGAAACAAATCAACAAATGCAATTCAGCTTCAGATAGATAATGTAAACATTAGCAATAAAAATGATGGAAAGTTTCTTAGCCTATACTTAGACAAGAGACTCAACTTCCGCACCCATATACAACACATAACTAAAAAGGTTTCTAAAACAGTTGGTATACTGTTTAAGATCAGATATTATGTACCCTACTCTGCTCTCCTCTCACTCTATTATGCACTTATCTATCCCTATCATTCTTATGGCGTTTGTGCTTGGGGTTCAACCTCTGCAAACTACCTCAAGCCCATCATCATCCAGTAAAAATCTGCTATCAGGACAATAACTAACTCTACCTTCAGACAACACACAGCTCCCTTGTTCAAATCCTTAAACATGCTAAACAAATTCACTCCATACATTCTCCTGTGTAAATTACGTTTATAAAGCCCTTTTTCTAACTGCAAACCCTGTTCTGAAACTCTTCCTGGACAGATGTAATAGAACACATGGCCACGTCCCCACCAGACATAAATATCTCTTTGATATCCCCAGAGTCAAACTTAATCTATGTAAACACTCTATGTAAATAAAGGGACCTAGTCTATGGAACTCACTCCCTTATAATGATTTGAAAAGCTGTCCAACTTCTGCCATATTCAAAAATAAAACCAAAAAGTACCTGTAGTACTTTTTAAGTACGAGGGAGTAATGCGCAAAGCGTCCCTCACCTGTGACGTCACAGCGTCATCTGACGCCATATCAACACATCGGCCATTTTGTCGTCAGTTCAGTCATGGCGAGGACTAACCCTTCATGCAAACTGCACCTACTATCAAGAAGAAGAAGATTTTGTGTTCCACCGATAGTATTATCGTAAGTAAGCACTTATATTTTATATTTTATTAAATTAATTGATTCTATTTTTCTGTAATAAAGGTCCAAAGGGTTGTTAAGGAACAAGGGTGTAGCGATACCGACGCTCAGTGCGCTCAACTCACACCAAAGTATCACCTGTGTAGCTTCTGTAATTAGTGTTAATTAGTTATGCTATAAGATAATGAAGCGAGTATAAGATTAACTCGCTACAAGGGTACTGTGTTGGGAGGTGAGGGCTGTTACTGGTGTCTGTGGGGATGTGAGGACTTGTACCAACCACTATCACCACCAGTACCTTGTCTTGCATCCTGCTTAGTATTCCTATTGAGATATGAAGTATTATTGCATTCATATAATTATTCATTCATTGTCATTACTATTTTTATGGGCTATGTTCTGTTACCCTAATGCTTTTTACCCCTGGGCATGTCCATTTACTCTCCAGCCCTTCACAAGCCACTGCTGCACCCCCTCCATGCCCATACTTACTGTGCTTATTCTTACAGGACTGCACTGCATTATGTGGTGCTCACTGCCTGGACACCTTGATACATGCATTATAGGGTTCTGGTGGTAGTTCTACTCACCAAGCCCTTCCAAGGCCAGGCTTGACATGTGAGAGCTTGGTCCAACAGGCTGTTGCTTGGACAGGCCCCTCAGGCCCACATATCCACCACAGCCTTGTTTGTCCGGCACTTCAAAATCAAATGTTTATTTACGTAAGGTACATATTTTTAGGTAAGGTACTCTTTATTTGGGTAAATTTATCTTCGTAGTATTTAGCTTTGGCTCGTCTAATTATCTTGGATAGCAATAACGAGTAATTCTTTGAGAATTCTTTGGAGACAATTCCTAACCTATACTTCTCCCAACCTATACTTCTTCTCAAGGTCATCTTCACTTCTTGAAGATGTTCAGGTTTTCTCTTGAAGATGTCGACGGTTGTTCCAGCAATACTGTATTTCTTTTATTGCTGAAAACCTGTTTTCAGCCATAAAAAAATAATCCTGAATCCAGAAAAAAATCCCTTTTGTATCGTCTGGAAATTTTCAAATATTGCTGATCAAACCTGAGTCTAAATTATTTGTATATATTATGAATTACAGAGGTCCCAGGACAGGGTTTTTAGGCACTCCACTTACATTTTCCCACTCTGACTTAACCCCCATTTATACAAACTCAGTCTTATCTTTTAGCTAATAATTTATTGTACACACCATACTCAGCCTGTGTAGGGTAGTTTATTGTGCATGTGTAGTATATATATTTGTGTAGTATATTTGGTATATTTAATGCCTCTAACCTCTCCTCATAGTTCTTGTCCTTCAGTTCTGGGAGCCACTTAGTAGCATGTCTTTGCACCTTTTCCAGTTTGTTTATGTGCTTCTTAAGGTATGGGCACCATACAACCGCTGCATATTCCAACATTGGTCTAACAAAAGTCGTGAACAATTTCTTGAGTATTTCGCCATCCATGCATTTAAAAGCTCTGAATATTATCCTTTACCTGCAATTGGTTGTTGCTGTATTTATAGAATATGATTTGTTCTACTTTACATTTGTTTGTTCCTTTTTTCAAAATTTCTTTCTGCCTCTCTCCTCACTGCCGTGTAGTTGTTTCTCTTTGTATTACTGGTATGTTTGGGGGTTTGGCCTCTTCGTATATTGATTCCATTTTTGTGTCTTTTGGTCTCTGTCCGTCTTGAAATTTCAGTTGAACAAATCCTGTTTCCTAGTTCTGCATCTTTGTTTTGGTATAAATGTTTTTGTTCCTTTATCATATATTTCACAAAATTGACATACTGTGCATTAATTCATCTCAATTACTTCCTTTCCTAACAGCAAGCCTTTCCAGTAAAATTCTTTGAATTCTTTTCTGACTTCTGGCCTAATGTTTGTTTTATCCTAGTGTGTATGATGCCTAGCGTGTGTCTGGTGCCTGTTGTGTTAAACCGAAGATAAATGCATAAGTATAGGTCAGTAATTTCTCCAGCTTTGAAAGGGGCTTTCATTATGCAGCAGTATTCCACTCTAGAGAGCACTAGCGTCTTGAAAACTATCATCATCGGTATAGCATCTCTAGTGTGAAAAGTTCTTGTTATCTATCCTGTCATTTTTCTTGCAGTTGTGACGGCTACTTTATTGTGTTCTTTAAATGTAAGGCCTTCTGACATCAGTACACCCAAATCCTTTACGTTGCTTTTCCGTTCAATGTTATGATTTGACTGAGTTTTGTAAGTGGTTTCCGTTTTTATATTTTTTATTTTTTCCGTAGCGCATGAGCTGAAACTTATGTTCGTTAATCACCATGTTATTTTCTGTAGCCCATAGAAAGACCTGATTTACATCTGATTGGAGGTTTGCCGTGTCCTCTATGTTGCCTACTCTCGTGAAGATTCTAGTGTCATCTGCAAAGGATGATCAAGTACTATAGGTTGTGTCCTTGTCTATGTCCGATATGAGGATGAGAAAAAGTATTGGAGCAAGCACAGTACGCTTGGGGACTGAGCTCTTTACGGTTGATGGTCCAGATTTTATTTTGTTGACTACTACACATTGGGTTCTATTAGTCAGGAAGTTGTATATCCATCTGCCTATTTTTCCGGTAATTCCTTTTGAACGCATTTTATGTGCAATAACACAATGGTCACATTTGTCAAAGGCTTTTTTTTGTCAAAGCGTTTTGTTTGTCTTCCATGGCATCTAGTGCCATGTCAGAGTGGTCCAGCAACTGTGATAGGCAAGAGCGCCCTGTTCTGAAACCATGTTGTCTGGGGTTATGGAGATGCTGTGATTCCATGTATTTTGTGATCTTACTTCTTAGCATTCTCTCAAAGATTTTTATGATGTGCGATGTTAGTGCTATCGGTCTGTAGTTTTTTGCCTCTGCCTTATTTCCTCCTTTATGGGGCGGTGCTATCTCTGCTGTTTTTAGTATGTCAGGGACAATGCCAGTATCTTGGCTTTGTCTCCAAAGAATGTGAAGGGCCTGCGATAACGTTTTTTACAGTTCTTGATGAATATAGAGTTCCAAGAGTCAGGGCCTGGTGCAGAGTGCATAGGCATACTGTCTATGGCTTCTTCAAAATCCAGTGGGGATAGGATCACATCTGATTTATGATTTGATGTTGGTATCATATCCATGAAAAATTCATTTGGGTTATCAATCAGATGGATGGAGAGCTACACTCGTGGTGTCCCATTTTCCCAGCACTCTTTGTCATATAATGCTTTGAAACTTTTGACGGATTTGGCCTCCACCACCTTCTCACCTAACATGTTCCAACCGTTTACCATTCTGTTTGCAAAAGTGAATTGTCTTACATTTCTTCGGCATCTTTGTTTAGTTCGTTTAAATCTATAACCTCTTGTTCTTGAAATTCCAGGTCTCGGGAAATCTTCCCTATCAAGTTTATCAATTCCTGTTACTGTTTTGTACGTAGTGATCATATCTCCTCTTTTCCTTCTGTCTTCTAGTTTGGAATATTTAATGCCTCTAATGTCTCCTCATAAATCCTGCCCTTCAGTTTTGGTATGAATGTTTGTGTGCCTTCATCGTATATTTTGCAAAATATGGAATACATCTCATTTACTTTACTTTAAGAATATGGTTCGATCAATTAAAAACCCTCTTGTTCAAATTGCAAAGAGACTGAAAGAGATGCAGCATGCTCAATGGATTATATATTAGTGATTATTATTAGGATTATATATTAGTGAATCATATTAGTGATTCAATTATTATGGTCATAAAACAATAAACAAATAGTTTTGGTGTTATTACACTCTATTCACAGGTTATATATAAGTATCTGCATGTTTTGTTCACCATTACAAACCACTAAGTTGGTTTGATTTTTGTTGAGATTGTTATTTATGATAAGATTCCTTACGTTATCTGAGAATGAAGCTATGTCGGTATTGGGAAATCTATAGATGGCACTTATAGTCAAGGAGGATTTAAGGGATTTACTGGAGAACTTGGCAAAGGTATATTCACAATAGTCGTCTCTATTACTAATGAGACTATTGCAGATGAAGGTATCTTTGTAAGCTATTGCTATGCCACCTCCTTTTTTTATTAGGCCTGCAGTTGTGAATGGCTTTATTATCAGCCAAGTTGTAGCATACAACATAGCATATATATGTATATGGCATACATATATATATATATACACACACACACATATATATATATATATATATATATATATATATATATATATATATATATATATATATATATATATATATATATATATATATATATATATATATATTATGTTATGTTACAACATAACAGGCCAATTACACTGGATTAATCTTTGTGTTTAGATAGGAGATGCCTCGTATGGGCCAATAAGCCTTCTGCAGCCCCTATGTTTATCCCTTATGTATCCCCCCATGTTTTCACCTTCATTGTATTATCACCTGACCTAATGCGGGTATAAAATCAACTATATATATATATATATATATATATATATATATATATATATATATATATATATATATATATATATATATATATATATATATATATATATATATATATATATATATATATATATATATATATATATATATATATATTCAAAATTCATCAGTGTACTACATTTTTGTTGTTGCTTTTAGGTGATGCTTTTAACCAGTGTACGTGGGTCTGATTGTGCAACCACAGTTCGAAGAATAATGAAGATATGAACAAACGGCCTGTGGTCACTATACAGTCTGGAAGGGCAAAAGAAGAAATTGGCATTTCTACAAAAACAAGAACTATATAATGTTATTTTAAGTAAGTAACCAAAAAATTAAATAATTTTCTGGGGGGAGCCCCGTCGGCTCCCCGGAGCTATCCCAGGCTGATATGCTAATGTCAGACTTTGGCATCAGTCATGTGTATGGAGTTCTTAGGCCTACCGGGGACCACGGCCAGAACCGGGCCCCCTCAGAGTGGCAAGGGGAGCAATGGCCTATAGAAGCCCCCGTGTAGTTGGAAGCATTCTATGTCTGCCATCGACCGGAACAGGCACCCAGAAAGGTAAGCGCCCCAAAACAAACCCCTATTCTGGTTAAAATTGCTACCTAATACCGAACTAGTGGATAGAACTCCCCAACCGAAAACAAGCAAATTAGTGTGACGTCACACACTGCCGCGCCGCTGTCTGCGCAGCTCCCCCCTCCCCGGGAGGGGGAAGGGGGAGCCCCAGACCCCCCGCGCCGGCTACCCACACCTCAGTTCTTGAGGCTGATGCTATAGGCGATGGTCGTGTGCTCTGGCTCCGGTGTCGCTACTGCACTGTGCTTTGAGTGTGGTGTTAGTTTTGTGGGTGCGAGAGCCAGGAGTTATCTTCAGTACTCGGGCTGCATGCGCCTAGGGCTGCCTTCCCTAGGTGCCCTGTAAGTACTGCCCTTGGGGCTTGGGGCCACCTTCCACAGGCTCCTCGGGGTCTGCCTCTGCTGGTCCGTTTTACCTTTCGGTTTTTCGGCCGCCTGTTGGGCTCTTGGGTGTTCTGTTCTCCCTTGTTACCGGCAGGTAAGAGGCAGTTTGCACTGGTAGGGGCGCAGGGTGCTGCTCAGCTTGTACTTCCCGACATCGCGGCCGGCTCTGTTCCTTGGGGTTCGCTGTCCTCTTGCGGGGTTTTGTTTTTGCCTGGTGGGGGGTTCTGTCATTTTATTCAGTTTGTTTTTGCCCTTCCACTGTTCTCCTCGGTGGCGCCCCCTGCTAGGTCCCCGTGAGTGTACACGTCCCTGGGGTTCAGCTTTAGAAGCTTGGTAGTTTTGGGCGCCGGTTTGCAGCACCCTGCCTGGGACTACCTGAGCGCGAGTCCTCTTAAAGTAAACGCTCAGGACCCTGGGAATCCCCTAGGGGGCGCGTGGGTCCGATGGATGTGACCCCGGAGTCCCCACTCGCTGTGTGCGAGTTTGAGGGTTGCTCGGTCCCCTTGTCTCAGGGTGACCCTCATTGTTTTTGCCTCTGCCACGCTGCCTGTTGGGTCGGTGATACTTTCGACCCTGAGTCCTGTGAGTGTTGCTGCTTGCTTGTGACTCAATTTATCCAATCCTCTGATGATTCTATTCGGGTACAGGCGGCACGTGCGTTGCAGTCTAGGTTTCGTCTGTTGCAACGCGCTCGGTTGGTTGCTTCCCCGGATGCCCTGGGGCTGCCCCGCTTTGCTTTTCGAGACCCAGACTTGGGGGTGGGGGTCGCTTCGATCCTGGTTCAGTCCGCACCTCCTCGTCCTTCTGTTCGTTCTGGTCCCCCGCCCCTGCTTCCGGCCCCGAAGCGTCTGAGGGTTTCGGGGTCGGAGCAGGGGTTATTTGATCTCGAGACTCGGGCAGCTTCGGGGGTTGCCCCTTCCGGGGGGGCGGCAGAGGCATTCGAGTCTTGTCTCCCGGCCGAAGCTTCAGGGTCTGACCAGTGGGCCCCCCTTCCTCCAGCTTTTCCGGCTGCTCCGTCCTTGTCTTGTGGGGTCGGGGCTTGGGGAGAGGACTCGGCCTCGGGTCCTGTGGTGACGGACCTCGAGGCTGGGGAGGGGCTGACTTGGGGGCCTTGGGCCCCGCTGGACCCCGCCTGGGTTTTTCTTCCCACTGAGCAGGGCTTATTGTTACAAGGAGTGGGGTTTTCTTTCCCCCCCTCTGCGTACGAGTTGGATTTGGTGTCGGCCCCTCCCCGGGTACGGTTCCGTGTTACCCCGGGTACGTCGGTTCCGTCCTTCCGGAGGTTTTCAGCTTATCGCATCCAACCTGGTGTGGTGCGAGCGGCCTTTGCAGCTTACCTCCTGCGTGACCCGGATTATGCCTCGGAAATGGATCCGTCCACGTTCAGGTTTGGGACTTCGTTCCCTTTCTGGCTCCGTTACGAGGTTCCGGAGTCATCCTGGCTAGCAGACTGCCCCTTGTTTGGTCTGGATTCCTGGCATTCCTTCTGTCGTTCCCGCACGCTGGAGTGGCGGGAAGCTTCCACGGTGCTTCAGGTTTTCCTGGGGGGTGAACTTGAGTACCTGAATGAGTGCTTGTTTGCCCCTGCCCTTCCCCGCGATGTGGGCGTTATTCAGCTCCATGTGCAGGTTCCCTCCCTTTCGGCGGCGCTCGTGGCGGAGGACTTGCGCGCTCGGGGCCTTTTGTGTTCGGCCTTGCGGTTCTTTTCCCTCCTGGAGCTGTCTTCAGATTGGCTCGTGGAGGATGTGGGGACGCTTGGGTCCGTCCCGGGGTCCGGCACTTTGTCCTCGGCTGCGCGTTCGTCGGCTGCCTTGTTGAAGCTGTTCACGCCGATTTTGCGGGATGCGGTTTCCCTGTTCTATGCTTCCCGTCTCGCGTGTCGGCAGGCGGTGCTGGGTTCCTCCGTGGAATCTGCTTGGGCTCTGGCTCTTAGGCGTTCTTCACCTTTTTGTCCTCTCCTGTTTGGGGAGTCGGCCGTGGCGCAGTTTATTCAGGCTGCGTCGGCGGCTTGTCGTCCGATGTCGGACTTGTTGGTTTTCCGGGGGTCCCGGGGTGGGTCTTCCCGGAAAGGTCGTGCCAGGGCTCGGGGTTCCTCTCGTCGTGGTAGGCCTCTGGTGTCAGGTTTGGGGTTGGCTCCTCCTGCGGACCCTCCCTCGTCTGGTCGGCGCGGTGTTCGCGCTGTGCGGGGTTCTGGGTCTCGTAAGGGTCGCCGGCCCTTTCGCGGTTTGCCCCTTTGACGGGGCGATGGGGGGGCGGCTTGCGCTGTTCGCCCGCGCCTGGTCCCACGATTCGTGGGCCTTTCGGGTCGTGTCTCGCGGCCTGCGGTGGCGTTGGGTGGCCCCTCCCCCCTTTGGGGGGTCGGGGCTGGCGGGGCAGGCTTCTTCCCCTGCGCTCTGTCGAGTAGTCTTGGAGTGGGTACGCTTGGGCGTCGTCGAAACGACGTCGTCCCTCAGATGGGTTTCCCGTCTGTTTCCGGTTCCGAAACGGGACTGCGCGGACCTGCGGTTCATTCTGGACTTGTCCCGTCTGAACCCCTGGGTTCATTGCCCCTCCTTTCGGATGACTACGCTGTCTCAGGTTCGGCTCCTCTTTTAGCCGGGTGCTTGGATGGTGTCCCTGGACCTCCGGGACGCTTATTGGCATGTCCCGATTCATCCGCGGTTCAGGGACTGGCTCGGTTTTGTAGTGGGGCGTCTGAGTTACCGCTTTCGTTGTCTCCCGTTCGGGTTGAACCTGGCACCTCGCGTGTTCACACGCCTTACACGGGTTGTGGTGGCTCGTTTGCGTCTCCTAGGTGTTCGGGTGTTGGCCTACCTCGACGACTGGCTGGTTTGGGCTCCCAGCCAGTCAGCTTGCTTGCTAGCCAGGGATTTGGTTCTTTCCCAGCTCGCCGGGTTCGGGTTCTTGGTGAACTGGAGGAAGTCCCATCTGGTTCCCTCTCAGGTTCGGACTTGGCTGGGTCTCGTGTGGGACTCTCGGACCGCCTCCTTGTCTCTCCCTCCGGAGTCTCTCCTGCGGCTGCGGTCCCGCCTTCGTCTGTTTCTGGAGGGCCCTCGGGTCACCCGGCGGTTGCTCGAGGGGCTGTGCGGGAGCCTGAACTTTGCGATGGTGGTCTACCCGCCGGGTCGGGTTTGGCTTCGACGGCTGTTCTGGTTCCTTCGGGGTTCCCCCTTCCGCCTCTCTCGCGATCGCAGAGTTCGACCCCCGGAGGACTTGCGTCGGTTGCTGCGTCACCGGCTTCCTCTTCGGGTTTTTCGGGGTTCAGTGCCTTGGCGCCTACCCGAGCCCTCGCTCGATGTGTACACGGATGCGTCGTCTCTCGGCTGGGGTTTTGTGACCAGTGCTCACCAGGCCGGCCAGGGGCGTTGGGATCCGTCCTTCCGTCGAGCTCACAGTACGGTGCGGGAGTTCGCGGCAGTGTGGTTTGCTCTGGGGAGGATTCGGGTGGCCCGCGGATCGACGATTCGGCTCCATTCGGACTGCTCTCCGGTGGTTCATTGCCTGAACCGCGGGGGTTCGATGCGGTCCTTGTCTCTTTGGGGTTGGTCGCTTCGGGTGACTCGTCTGCTGAGTTCTCGGGGTTTGGCTCTCCTGGCGGTTCACGTACGGGGCGTGTCCAACGTCTTGGCCGACGCCCTGTCTCGCTTCGTTCCCCTCTCCACTGAGTGGACGGTCGACGACAAGTCCTTCCGTTGGCTTTGCCAGACGTTCGGGCGCCCCGAGGTGGACCTCTTCGCGTCGGCGTGGTCGCGGCGTCTTCCCGTTTATGCGGCGCCCTTCCCCGATTGCGAGGCCGTCGGGGTCGATGCCTTTCGGCTCGACTGGTCGAGGTGGGGGTTCCTGTACCTCTTTCCCCCAGTTCGGCTGTTGCTCCAGGTCCTGACTCGCTTAGAGACTTACCGGGGGAGAGTTGTCCTTCTGGCCCCTTGGTGGCCGGCCCAGCCTTGGTTTCAGGCGCTGGTTGCTCGGTGTCCGAACCCGAGGGTTTTCCCGCGGCTCCGCCTCTTTCAGCAGATCGGGCCGGTACGTCACGTAGCTGGTTCGATCTTCTCCTCGAGTCTTCGCGTATGGTTTTTTTGACTCGAGTCTATCATCATCTCTATGGTGATCAGGTGGCCTCCTTGTTGGTGTCCCACCTGAGGGCTTCTTCTCGGCGGCAGTATGAAGTTTCCTGGCGGTCCTTCTGTTTCTTTTTGCGTCTTCGTCGTGTTAGCTCCTTGTCTGTTCGGGTGGTCTTGTCCTTCCTCTCGTGGTTGTTTCAGGACCGTCATCTTATGCCTAACACTGTCGCTTCGTATCGTGCGGCGCTGGCGGAGCCGCTTCAGCTTGCTTTCGGTATCGATGTTACGTCTGCGCCGTTTCGCAAGCTGTCTCGTGCATTGTTTCACCTCCGGCCTGCTCATGCGTCGCCTGAGCCGTCCTGGTCTTTGGACAGAGTGCTCGCTTTCCTTTCATCTCCTCGTTTCGTTGTGGCCCCTTCGGTCCAGGATTGTTTTTCCAAGGCACTTTTCTTGTTGGCTTTGGCCTCTGGGGGTCGGGTGGGGGAGCTTCATGCACTCCTCCGGCGCAGGGGTTTCTGCTCTTTTGGTCGTGGTGATAGTTTTGTTCGTTTGCAGCCGTCTCCTTCTTTTCTGGCGAAGAATGAGACTGCTGCGTTCCGGAGGGGTCCATGGGTGGTCGATGCTTGGTTGGTCAGGCCGGGGGTGCATCATGTTTTGTGTCCGGTTGCGGCGCTTCGCCGTTATTTGCGCGCCACAGCTTCTGTGTCCGGGGACGCGCTGTGGGCTGATCCGGTTTCCCTTCTTCCCTGTTCGCGGGTTCGGGTCTCTCAGGTCGTCCGCAGGGTTATTAGGTCTAGCCAGCCTGCGGTCTATCCCCGTGCCCATGACGTTCGTAAGTTCGCGGCTCTTGCTGCCGTCTTTGGGAATATGTCTTGGTCTGATATTCGGGCGCGGGGATTTTGGCGGTCGAACAGGGTCCTGGCTGCTCGTTACCTTGTGAATGTCCCTGGCCCTCGTCGGGCCTGTGTTGCTTTGGGTCGGCGGTTGCAGCCAGTTGTCTCGGCTTCGAGTTGAGGGGTGAGCGACGACCGCCTCCCGGGTAAGTCCCTCTTTTTCTGTCTGTGGGTAGTTAGCTCCGGGGAGCCGACGGGGCTCCCCCCAGAAAACCAGCGTTGAATGTAATGAAACGCCATTTTCTGGGTGAGTCCCGGAGGCTCCCCGGCATCCCTCCCTCCCTCCGGTCGGCGTTTTTTCGCGTTTTTGACATCCAGCCTCAAGAACTGAGGTGTGGGTAGCCGGCGCGGGGGGTCTGGGGCTCCCCCTTCCCCCTCCCGGGGAGGGGGGAGCTGCGCAGACAGCGGCGCGGCAGTGTGTGACGTCACACTAATTTGCTTGTTTTCGGTTGGGGAGTTCTATCCACTAGTTCGGTATTAGGTAGCAATTTTAACCAGAATAGGGGTTTGTTTTGGGGCGCTTACCTTTCTGGGTGCCTGTTCCGGTCGATGGCAGACATAGAATGCTTCCAACTACACGGGGGCTTCTATAGGCCATTGCTCCCCTTGCCTCTCTGAGGGGGCCCGGTTCTGGCCGTGGTTCCCGGTATGCCTAAGAACTCCATACACATGACTGATGCCAAAGTCTGACATTAGCATATCAGCCTGGGATAGCTCCGGGGAGCCTCCGGGACTCACCCAGAAAATGGCGTTTCATTACATTCAACGCTGGTTTTTTTAAAGTTTAAAATTCACTTAAAAATGTAAATTTTAAGTTAAAAAATTTTAACCAAAAAACTTAATATTTTTCATATTTGGAACCATTCCATAATATTTTCCCAAGCATAAATGATTATATTTCTATCACTTGCTCTTAAGATTGTTTCATTTAATAGAGGTTGGGCATAATTGTTCTCTGCTGCTAATAGAACTGACTGACTTAGCTATAGGAAAATGTAAACTTAATTGGTTTATCCATTACAGTATTTTGCAGTTTATTTCATGATCCTGTGCTTAATACTTGCATAAATAGTAGATTACAAAATGCATTTTTATATCATTAGTATTGAATAATAATAATGCAAATAATTGACTTATAAATGATGTACAATTAATTGGTAGGTGATATTATATTATTAATATTTTTTCATTCTTGCAAAGCCTTAACAAAGTCATTAACATGTTAATATAAACTTGATCACCTTCCACTTATTTTCTCATGTGCTACCTACATGTACAAAACCTTATTCCTAAATGCATATTTTGTTCTGAAGCTTGTCCTTTATATGTTGTGTATCACCATCTCTGGAGAGTTTTATCTGATTGATGTATAAATTACTTTTAATTTTACAGAATATTATTGTTATACTGAATTTATTATTATATAAATAACTTAATTTTACAGAATCATCTATCAACGCACATCCACAAGTTGAGGAAGAGGATGTGACCTTCCAGATTTTTGAAGTACTGAAACATGCACCAAACAGGCCTGGTGGATCTAGGTACAAGGTAAAATAATTTAAATTTTTTTTTTTTTTTTTTTACTAATTGTCCGATATATATATATATATATATATATATATATATATATATATATATATATATATATATATATATATATATATATATATATATATATATATAAATATATATATAAATATATATATAATGTGCCGTACCTAGTAGCCAGAACGCACATCTCAGCCTACTATGCAAGGCCCGATTTGCCTAATAAGCCAAGTTTTCATGAATTAATGTTTTTTCGACTACCTAACCTAACATTTTCAGCTACCTAACCTAACCTATAAAGATAGGTTAGGTAGGGTTGGTTAGGTTCGGTCATATATCTATATTAATTTTAACTCCAATAAAAAAAGAATTGACCTCATACATAATGAAATGGATAGCTTCATCATTTCATAAGAAAAAAAATAGAGAAAATATATTAATTCATGAAAACTTGGCTTATTAGGCAAATCAGGCCTTGCATAGTAGGCTGAAAAGTGCGTTCTGGCTACTAGGTAAGTGTGTGTGTAATTACCTAAGTGTAGTTACAGGATGAGACCGTCTTCCCAGCACTCTTTGTCATATAACGCTTTGAAACTACTGACAGTCTTGGCCTCCACCACCACCTCACCTAACTTGTTCCAACCGTCTACCACGCTATTTGCGAAAGTGAATTTTCTTATATTTCTTTAGCATCTGTGTTAAGCTAGTTTCAATCTATGACCTCCTGTTCTTGAAGTTCCAGGTCTCAGGAAATCTTCCCTGTCGATTTTATCAATTCCTGTTACTATTTTGTATGTAGTGATCATATCACCTCTTTCTTCTGTCTTTTAGTTTTGGCATATTTAATGCCTCTAACCTCTCCTAGTAGCTCTTGCCCTTCAGTTCTGGGAGCCACTTAGTAGCATGTCTTTGCACCTTTTCCAGTTTGTTGATGTGCTTCTTAAGATATGGGCCAACTTCTGTTGTTGGGCACCACACAACAGCTGCATATTCTAGCTTTGGCGTAACAAAAGTCATGAACAATTTCTTTAGTATATCACCATCCATGTATTTAAACGCAATTCTAAAGTTAGAAAGCGTAGCATAGGCTCCTCACACAATATTCTTTATGTGGTCCTCAGGTGATAGTTTTCTATCTAGAACCACCCCTAGATCTCTTTCTTTATCAGAATTCTTTAAAGATTTCTCACATAATGTATAGGTTGTGTGGGGTCTATGTTCTCCTGTTCCACATTCCATAACATGGCATTTATTAACATTAAATTCCATTTGCCAAGTGGTGCTCCATATACTTATTTTATCCAGGTTTTCTTGAAGGGCATGACAATCATCTAAATTTCTTATCCTTCCTATTATCTTAGCATCATCAGCAAACATGTTCATGTAATTCTGTATACCAACTGGTAGATCATTTATGTAGACAATAAACATCACTGGTGCAAGAACTGAACCCTGTGGTACTCCACTTGTGACATTTCTCCAGTCCGATACATTGCCTCTGATTACTGCCCTCATTTTTCTATCAGTCAGAAAATTTTTCATCCATGTTAGAAGCCTACCTGTCACCCCTCCAATATTTTCCAGTTTCCAGAACAACCTCTCTATGTGGAACTCTGTCGAATGCCTTTTTTAGGTCCAGATAGATGCAGTCAACCCAACCATCTCTTTCCTGTAATATATCTGTTGCTCGATCATAGAAACTGAGTAAATTCGATACACAGGATCTTCCAAATCGAAAACCATACTGTCTGTCTGAAATTATATCATTTCTCTCCAGGTGTTCTACCCATTTTCTTTTCTTTTCTTTTTTTTCTATTTTCTATTTTCTTTTATTTTCTTTTTTTTTAATCAACACTGTTTGTCAACCTATTGTATTTGTGCTGCTTTTTCAGTCATGTTCCCCCTTTTTTTTATCTTTATTTGTATTTGTTCTCAACACTTTTTATTCTTTATGCTCAATTAGTATTAAGTTCTAGATATTAATGTTTTTCTTGCCCGAAACGCATTGCGTAATAGTGGCTTTAGGCATTGTATGTACTAGCTCTATCTATATATCAATCCATTAATGTAACATCACTTGTATGTATATACCTTACCTGAATAAACATCTGAATTTAGTTTTAATTATTTTTTCCAATATTCCAATTCCAATTTTTTCCAATAATGTGTGTGTGTGTGTATATTTGTGTTGTTGAATATGACCGAAAGTCATAGTCTTTCTGCCCCTCTCCTTACTGCTATTGTTGTTTCTCGCATCTTTGTATTGCTTGTATGTTTGGGCAATTTTTCCCCTTTTCCTAGTTCTGCATCTCTGCTTTAGTATAAATTTTGTTGTGCCATTATCATATATTTCACAAAACTTGACATACATCTCATTTACTTCATGTCCTAACAGCAAGTGTTTGTCAAATTCCTTAAGGAAATATCTGAGTTCCCCATAATGACCTCTCCACAAGTCAGGTTTTTTCAACTGCTTCAAGCTCATTTTCTTCCAGATTATAATGCATTGCATACTTTATTCCCAAAAAGACATGGTCACTTTTACCCAAGTGACCATGTCACTTGGGTAAAAGGAGGGAGGTACTGAAAGGAGGAAAAGGGCGGTACCAAAGGAGGGAGGTACTGAATGATAAATATATCTTTCTCTTTCCTGGTAAATATAATATCCAGCATGGAGGGAACATCACCTTCCCTCATCCTCGTAGCTTGTTTAACATGTAGAAACATGAATGTTTACAGGGTGAGGTTTACGAAATTATATAATATATATATATATATATATATATATATATATATATATATATATATATATATATATATATATATATATATATATATATATATATATATATATATATATATATAAAGTTTGTGTGTGTAATTTATATAAATAAATAATTAAATATTAATTTTGTTAATATCTTTTCAGGGAAAACTTGCAAGTACAATTCGTATACAAGAGGGGCAACAAGAGCCAGAGGATGTCTACTAAGAAAATATATAAGTCTTTATCCTCACACTCTTGATATATGGTCTTCTCTGGTCTCTTTATTTTCTCTCCTCACAAATGTCCCTTTTTTTTATTTCTTTTACGTTTCTCTCCTGTTTTTCTTGTCTTTTAATCTCTCCTTTCCTCCTCTCTTCTAACACCTCTCGTTTCCTGTCTCTTCTAGCTTCTCTCTTCCTTTACTTTTTATATTTGTGGTATTCATTTATGTCATTTTTATCTTGTATATTTTTCTTGTATCTTTTTCTTATCTTGTTTCTCTTCCCCTTCTCTTCAATGATTTCTCATTTCTCTCCTCTCTCTGTTGTTTCTGTTCTGTCTTCTCTCTCCTTCCCTTAATTTTGTTCTGTCTCCTCTTTTGTTGTGTGTGTGTCTTTCTGTCTCTGTCTGTCTGTCTGTCTCTCTCTCTCTCTCTCTCTCTCATTCTCTCTCTCTCTCTCTCTCTCTCTCTCTCTCTCTCTCTCTCTCTCTCTCTCTCTCTCTCTCGCTCTCTCGCTCTCTCTCTCTTGCTCTCTCTCTCACTCTCTCTCTCTGGCTCTCTTGCTCTCTCTCTCTCTCTGGCTTTCTCTCTCGCTCTCTCTCTCTCTCTCTCTCTCTCTCTCGCTCTCTCTCTCTTGCTCTCTCTCTCTCTGGCTCTCTTGCTCTCTCTCTGGCTCTCTCTCTCACACTCTCTCTCTGGCTCTCTTGCTCTCTCTCTCTGGCTCTTCTCTCTCTCTCTCTCTCTGGCTCTCTCTCTCTCTCTGGCTCTGGCTCTCTCTCTCTGGCTCTCTTTCTCTCTCTGGCTCTGGCTCTCTCTCTGACTCTGGCTCTCTCTCTCTTTCTGGCTCTCTCTTTCTCTCTGTCTCTCTCTCTCTCTCTCTCTGGCTCTGGCTCTCTCTCTCTCTGGCTCTCTCTCTCTCTGGCTCTCTCGCTCTCTCTGGCTCTCTCGCTCTCTCTGGCTCTCGCTCTCTCTGGCTCTCTCTCTCTCTTTCTCTCTTTCTCTGGCTCTCTCGCTCTCTCTGGCTCTCTCTCTCTCTGGCTCTCTCTCTCTCTGGCTCTCTCTCTCTGGCTCTCTCTCTGGCTCTCTCTCTCTGGCTCTCTCTCTCTGGCTCTGACTCTCTCTCTCTGGCTCTGACTCTCTCTCTAGCTCTGACTCTCTCTCTAGCTCTGACTCTCTCTCTGGCTCTCTCTCTCTCTCTGGCTCTGGCTCTCTCTCTCTGGCTCTCTCTTTCTCTCTGGCTCTCTCTCTCTGGCTCTCTCTTTCTCTCTGGCTCTCTCTTTCTCTCTGGCTCTCTCTTTCTCTCTGGCTCTCTCTCTCTCTCTCTCTCTCTCTCTCTGGCTCTCTCTCTGGCTCAGACTCACTCTCTCTCTGGCTCTGGCTCACGCTCTCTTTCTGGCTCTCGCTCTCTCTCTCTGGCTCTCATATTTCATTTGATTTAAAAATGTCTGAGATTTTTACTTAATCTAAGTTATATTGCATGGTGCTAATATGAATATTATACATGACTGTTTTTTCTTTTCTTTCTCTCTCTCTTTCTCCCTTTCTTTCTTTCTCTTTCCTTCTCTCTCTCTTTTTCTTTCTCTTTCTACATGAATATTATACTTGACTGTGTTTACATTCACTTGTAGATTTTTATTTTTAGTTAATTAGTCCTAAACTTTTGATTAATAGATTTTTATTATTAGTCATAGAAAAACTATAGTGTTATATGTATACTCGGAAAATTTTACTTGTTTTAGTTTTAAGTAACAATAACTGCTTGTAACGTCAGACTGATCTCAGCATGACATGAATCACAGGCTGCTTGATCACAAAATCTATTGTGTTCACATATTGCATATATAGATTTTTATAGATTTTTAAATTTTTACTTTTATATTCTGTTATAGATATAGTCTATATATTTCGAGCTATTACATATATTTTGTTGTATTACTCATTCTTAATTAAATAAATATAATATTTTAATTCTCTTTTTGTACCCTATTTATTTGTAATTTACACATACATATATAGGATGTCCATTTCTTTCTCAGATATGTCTTCTTTCTTTCTCTCCCTTTCTATTTCAGATATGAATTACAAAATTATTATACCCTAATTTACCCTAAACGCTTTAATGTAGGTAATTAAAAGATCATAAAAAAGTTTTTAGAAATGTTAATTATATACGTTCTAAGGTTGTATATCAAAGTTCTCAAAAAACCTTTTCTAAACGTAATTATAAACGTGCTGAAAACAATGAAATGTCGTTTTTAGGATGTTTTAAAAACATGAAAATGTTTGCTGGGTGCCAAGGCTATCCAAGCCATTGTTGTAGATCAAATACCTTTAGACTTACATATTAAGGGTCTGGGGTACACAGCCCACTTCCTGCAGGAACGTGAAATTAATTTGGCTGACAACAAGTTAACGTCTGACCGCCTTAACAATATAGATGTACTAGTAGGGGCCGACTACTATTTCCAGTTCATAACTGGACATGTTAAACGATTGGGAATGAATATGCTCCAATCTGCAGGAGGCTACTTACTTACTGGTAAAGTTCTGAATGTGAACAAGCCTAAACCTGCCAACAATAATAAATTAGTCAGCAGTAAATCAATTCTCAAGCAGCAAGCTAAAAGGAGAGACACAGCTGAGTAATAAACTCAGATTGAATGTAGTGCAATTGATACTCGCCGAGATGTTTCATAGCTCTCAGTGAAAACCAATGGTCCGTACTCAAACAAGTACAAGTCACAGCGACCAAGCCATTGAATTCACTGCAGACCTAGAATTATTCTCGACAAGTAGTAACTGACCACACTCAGTCTTCCTAGTTAAATTGTAATGTTGGGCTAGAGAATCTAGTACTCCCTAGGTAATTAATAATGTTAGGCTAGAGAATCTAGCACTCAATGCCACTGGCATTTCCTGAATTTAGTAATAAATTCACTAGGACCACTGGTCCACTATACTTGCGCTTAAAGGTTTGCCAAGAAAACCTTCTTAATACCATGTTTTCTGCACTAAGAGTTAGTGATAAATACTTGCATTAATTGTTTGAGTTGTTTTTTCTTTCGTTTCTGCTTATTTAGTGTAGGAGCGCAGCACGAACAAACTTGCAAACTTACTAATATGTAAGTGAATTTACAGAGAACTAATATGTTTAATGCATTATCGTTAAACATTAGCATTGTTAATTAACATGCTTCATGAGCTTAACATAGCTCACCTTAGAATTAATGTAATAATATGAGTGCTTGTTCCCCATGCGTACGAGCTTAATATTGCTCGCTATGACAATTGAATGATGCAAAACTCCACCTCGTTAATTCGAGTTCACTGAACTCACCCTGTTAGCACTGCTAACGAGCTCACTGCAGCTCACCCTGTCAACACTGTTGACGAGTTCACTGTAACTCACCCTGTTAGCACTGCTAACGAGCTCACTGTAGCTCACCCTGTCAACACTGTTGACGAGTTCACTGTAACTCACCCTGTTAGCACTGCTAACGAGCTCACTGTAGCTCACCCTGTCAACACTGTTGACGAGTTCAATGTAACTCGCCCTGTTAGCACTGCTAACGAGCTCACTGCAGCTCACCCTGTCAACACTGTTGACGAGTTCAATGTAACTCACCCTGTTAGCACTGCTAACAAGCTCACTGTAGCTCACCCTGTCAACACTGTTGACGAGTTCACTGCAACTCACCCTGTTAGCACTGCTAACGAGCTCACTGCAGCTCACACTGTTGACGAGTTCACTGTAACTCACCCTGTTAGCACTGCTAACGAGCTCACTGTAGCTCACCCTGTCAACACTGTTGACGAGCTCACCCTGTCAACACTGTTGACGAGTTCACTGTAACTCACCCTGTTAGCACTGCTAACGAGCTCACTGTAGCTCACCCTGTCAACACTGTTGACGAGTTCACTGTAACTCACCCTGTTAGCACTGCTAACGAGCTCACCCTGTCAACACTGTTGACGAGTTCACTGTAACTCACCCTGTTAGCACTGCTAACGAGCTCACTGTAGCTCACCCTGTCAACACTGTTGACGAGCTCACCCTGTCAACACTGTTGACGAGTTCACTGTAACTCACCCTGTTAGCACTGCTAACGAGCTCACTGTAGCTCACCCTGTCAACACTGTTGACGAGTTCACTGTAACTCACCCTGTTAGCACTGCTAACGAGCTCACCCTGTCAACACTGTTGACGAGTTCACTGTAACTCACCCTGTTAGCACTGCTAACGAGCTCACTGTAGCTCACCCTGTCAACACTGTAACTCATTCTGTTAGCACTGCTAACGAGCTCACTGTAGCTCACCCTGTCAACACTGTTGACGAGTTCACTGTAACTCACCCTGTTAGCACTGCTAACGAGCTCACTGTAGCTCACCCTGTCAACACTGTTGACGAGTTCACTGTAACTCACCCTGTTAGCACTGCTAACGAGCTCACCCTGTCAACACTGTTGACGAGTTCACTGTAACTCACCCTGTTAGCACTGCTAACGAGCTCACTGTAGCTCACCCTGTCAACACTGTTGACGAGCTCACCCTGTCAACACTGTTGACGAGTTCACTGTAACTCACCCTGTTAGCACTGCTAACGAGCTCACTGTAGCTCACCCTGTCAACACTGTTGACGAGTTCACTGTAACTCACCCTGTTAGCACTGCTAACGAGCTCACCCTGTCAACACTGTTGACGAGTTCACTGTAACTCACCCTGTTAGCACTGCTAACGAGCTCACTGTAGCTCACCCTGTCAACACTGTAACTCATTCTGTTAGCACTGCTAACGAGCTCACTGTAGCTCACCCTGTCAACACTGTTGACGAGTTCACTGTAACTCACCCTGTTAGCACTGCTAACGAGCTCACTGCAGCTCACCCTGTCAACACTGTTGACGAGCTCACTGTAGCTCACCATGTTAACGAGCTCACTGCAGCTCACCCTGTCAACACTGTTGACGAGCTCACTGTAGCTCACCATGTTCACGAGTTCAATGTAGCTCGACTTGTTAATGAGCTCAATACTGCTCACAATCTTAATTCGAGTACATTTTTGCTCACAATTAGCTTAGTCCCTTACTTAGGTAGGTTAGAAATTCAAACCATTTATTTAGGTAGGTTTAGGGACTTTAGTTAATGTCAACTGAGTACTAGCCTAGTCTGTACTCACCATTAATTGCAGTTGACTATACTTATAGGGACTGATTTAATAAACTCAAATTCATGTAAAGGTGATTTCGTACTAACCAGTTTACAGTGTCAAGCCTATGAGCTGCCGTTTAATTAGCTCATAAGTCAGAATGACTAGGCTACTAATCTCACTGTCGACTCAGAATTTTCCTTGATTTAATGAATAAACTTTTCAGTTCTCTACTTCTATTATTTTAGCTAGTTAGCAAATTAATTGTACCATCAGTCAGAATGACTACTGCACGGCAGTGCACATTAAATTCAATTTCCTCATTTGAATTTGAGGTGATCGTGATGCTGCGTGATGTTATTGTCTAGTAACTCAATAGTTACAAGTCACAGCGACCCTAGACAGTCACCTTACTGTAGTGTCATAGTCTCCTTGATCTTAAATGACTAATAATACTTTACTGTATAATCATACAATAGTGTTATCAGTTCTTAGGAACTTATTCTGAGTTTACCTACGATTCAGCCGCTACGTAATACACCATTACATGTCACTGCGACCCTAGTTGTTGAGTTTATTGTGAGCTTTAGTGTGTTCCTGATTGCCGATAACTTAATCATTTAATGTTTCAATATTTCATGCATGTTTCCACTAAGGGAAACAGCAAGCCTATTACAACTCTGAAGAAGAGTAATTTCCTTCACTTCCCACTGAGATAACTATGATGATACTACGATGTGATATCACATAACAAAACATTACATGTCACTATGACCCAGGATATCGCATCACCGTAGATTCTGTTAGTTTAAATTGGGAGAGTTAAATTCTATAAATATTGTGTAGGCTACAAGCAACATGTTTCATTTGACATGTAAATAGCAAGACTCAAGTTCTTGTAAGCCCTTGATAAATCCGGGACGTTTGTTATGTGTGTACTAACATACTAATGTACTAATCTTAATATCACTTCGGGATAGGTCAGTACTACACAGTACACTACGACCCTAGAATCCTCCCCCCGGAGTTATGTTGGATATTTCCAACACCGAATACAACACTGTTGTATTCTCATTACTTATTACTATATTAATTATTGTAGTAAGAAAAATTAACAACACGTAGAATTCTCATGTACTAATAATTCCATCTGTACAGTAGGCTAGAATTCTCACGTCACCTGATGCCAGTATTGCGTCAGATTTCCTTACAGTAAACACATTATATCCAATGTATGTGAGAATTAAATTCGATTCTCTATAACTAAGGCATTTTGTATGATAACTAATTGCAGATGAATTGACTTCCAACTAAAAGCCGAATAGAGCGTTGGAGTCATAACGTTTATCTCGTAATAAAGCTAACGTCACCAGTGAATGCCATGGGGAGACATTAATTCCTCTCCCTTATATATTTACTATTCTTAAAGTGGTAAATAATAATTTCCTCCTCTAAATAATAAACCCGTCCAGTCTTCAACGTTTCAAGCGTAAATGCGAGAAATATTAATGTTCGTGACATAATTTGTTTTATGAACGCGCGACGCGGCGTGGGTTGAAGAGGACCAACTCAGTACACGTGTGGAGCCGCTCAGAGGCAGACCTGCGCATACCGTACTCACAAGGAGACGCCATTGCCCAGCCACTAGGGCAGACGTTATCCATCCTCAGATGAAAGTCGCCACTGTGAGGCGTGAATAACCTTGCAGATAATATCTTCAGCTGGTGTTGGTGTCAGATAAGGAACCTTTTAACCTGGTTCTTGACGACACGTGACCAGCCAGCGAAGTGCGCCACTATCCAGGATAGGCTTAGCCGGAGCCTGGGGACGCGAATTCCGGCAATCTTAAAACTTATACAGTGCCCTTTCAGCTAAGTATATTCCCTTTATGTGATGCATCTAGTAAAGAGTTTTGTAGTAGCTGGGTGATTGACCGTTATGACGCATAACATCTAATAACAGGTGATTAAATTTTGTCACCTGTAACTCTCAATTTCTTGAATATAGAGATTCAGTAGTTAAATTAGTTGCTACTGTAAATATTTGTCTTGCAGCACGTGAGAAGAATTCTTCCTGCCGCCTTCTCCCATGTTAATCTGTCCCATTCGTCAGCCAACCGAGTCCAGAGAATAAGAGGAAACTCCATGGCTTGTCTAGAGGAATCATCATTAAGCTAAGATTTTATATTCTTTCATGAATCTATTGCAATTCTTTATGTGCAGAATTCCTCAGGATTAATATGTGTTTACTGTAACTCTCATTACTATACTTATAATCTATGTTCTCATTTATGGTAATGATATCAGTTTCAATATAAAATTTATAGGATTAGATTATTATTAATTGAATTAGTGAACGAACCACACTAATTCCTGGACGTACTTACCTCCAGTAATAACCCCCCAATGTAGGTGTTTGAGGGTTTGATTCATTTAATTATACAGCCCATTAATTATTTCTATGATCATATTCTCTAGTATTTTATCCATAGTTACTGGTTCATCTAGGAATTATCTAATGATCAGAAATTCTCAGTTTCCCTCTTTACTATAAAAGCGGGTGGTCCTTCGTAATTTAATTTACTACATTAATATTTAAATAATCACAATCAAGCCCCAAATATCCCACAAGAGCTCAACCCCTGCAAGCACACACACACACACACAGGGGGCCGGTGGCTGAGTGAACATACGAACGTATGTTCGTATGAACGTATGTTCGTATGAACGTGTATATCTTTGCTCAATCTTTGACGGCTTTGGTTACATTTATTAAACAGTTTACAAGCATGAAAAATTGCCAATCAACTGTTGTTATTGTTATAAACAGCCTCCTGGTGCTTCAGGGCTCATTAACTGTTTAATATTTGTAAGCAAAGCCGCCAAAGATTAAGAAAAGATGGACAGGTTCGTAAGTGTTTGCGTAAGTGCTTTCGTGAATCTGGCTCCTGAACTAGACTCAACAATACGGGTGCTCACTTGCACTCAAGATGCAACTCCAAACAATTGCAACAAAACAATAACAACAATGCTATTTGCCTACAACGCTGCGTACTAGTGGCTCTAGGTAATGTATGTACTAGCTCTATCTATAAATACAACATTATGTTGTAAATCATCTATGTGTGTGTACTTTTCCTCAATAAAAATTTTAATTTGAATTTTAAATTTGAATTTGGGTCACTGAGACGGTCTCCATGGAGACCAAACACACACCGAAACTACGACGTTGGTACAACGTTGGAACAAGTTTTAACACCTAACCAGTTATAACAACCAATATAGCAAGTTGTAACAACGTTCTAATACGTTATAAACACGATGTAACCACGTTATTTCAAGTTGTAACAAGCGGAAAATAGAGACAGTTTCGGTTTGTGTTTCCAGGGTGGTAAACCCTCACAAATTACCTTAATACATGTCATTAAGGACGACAATCAAAACAATTACTTTATCTGTTCGTATCACACAGATAAGAACAGTTGACTACAAATCAGTTTAATCAAAACCACAATTTGGGATATTTACAATGATTAATTACGTTAATTACTGTCATCCAGACAGTTAACAACAACAGTAATTTACGTTAATGACCACCTGTCACTCAGTCCGACAACTGAAGCAATAATTAACAGTAATTACTCTGTCATCAAGACAATTAAACAATCAGTAAGTAATTAGTACTGACACACGGAGGACAGCTTAATCAAGACAAATTACATTAACACAACTATATCACTCAAGACAGCTTCCCAAACAAGAATGTGTCACCTCACATAATTACGCTAATTACACTGCCTCACCGGACAGTTAATGACCACAACTAATTTACTTCACTGACTCTTCAATTAACCTCGTCACGCAGACAGACAAACACGATAACACTACATCCCGTCCTCTTAAAGTAATGTCGCTTTTCGCTCGTCTGCTTTGGCCAAAATTGGACATAATATGAAATGAAATCGGCTCATGAAAGTGACGTACTGTCCCGTTTTCTGTTTGAGTCGTCCGGCCTACTCGGTAAGGTTAGGAGAGGAAACTTTCAATTAACGTTTTTTCATGACGTTTTGAAACTTTAAGAGAATTTCCCGCTGTCCTAACCTCTTAGCGTGCTCGGGTGGGACAGCGCAGTGGGACGCAGAGGAGGCAGCGTGCGTTGTGCTTCTGGGTCACAAAAGTGAGTTAGGTTCTCTCCCAGGTGATGGCAAAGGAGCTTACGGAGTCACAGCTAAGCAGAAGGGAGGAACGAAATGGCACTCGCCCCTACGGTGGTGAGGTGGGCTGTGTACAGTGGGTGCTCATCAGATCATTTGGGAATGCATCGGATGAGGGAGTGGGGAATGGAGGGGAGAACGAAGGGAATAGAGTAGGGGATGGTGGGGAGGACAAGGAACGAGGGAGTGGGGAATGGCAGGGAGGACGAGGGAGTGGGGAATGGCAGGGAGGACGAGGGGATGGGGAAGTTGGGGATGGTGGGGATGACGAAGGAGTAGAGTGGGGGATGGTGGGAGGACAAGGGACGAGGGAGTGGGGAATAGTAGGGAGGACGAGGGGGACCGGGGACCGGAGAGTGGGGAATGGCGGGGAGGACGAGAGGACAGGGAAGGGTTGCTGAGCCACAGCAACGCATGGCCGGGTACAGCTAGTAGTAAATACAGAAACTCACCAAGGCCAACACGAGCAGTGACCTGCAACATTCGTAACCACGAGACATTGCTGTGACAGAGTGAGAAAGTTAGGGCAGTGTTCTCCGTCAGTTCTCCCAGACAACCCGTTTCTTCAAAGGTCGCAGGACAACAGCTCTAAAGTTCTTTCTTTGTTCCAACAAGCTCTAAAAATCGAACTTTTGTAGCAATTCTTACCAGGCATTAAGAGAAAAGTCTTTTGTTTGTTGCATGCAGTTTGGCTTTTTTGTTTTGTTTTATGTGTTGCCGCCCCGGCGTGGAGTCCTTGCTATCGTACTCGTCAAAAAGGACCTTTTTTCATGAAATATTACTAAAATACTTCCATAAAAACTTTATTATACTACCTCCTCTCTTTTTTGTAATTTATCAAAGGCATAAAAGACTTTCGCTTCAACACTGAACTGAAAAAAAATAACTTTGAAAATCTTCAGACATGTATTCTTGAAACATCTGAGAAAAACTCCTCCTGAGGTGTTTCCTCACCTGCTTCTCAGAGTGTTCAGGGAAATGTTCATTGTTCTACGCCAGAGTGTTCTTCATGAGAATGTTCTTGGCTCTCAACTTACTTGTTCCTCAGTAATATCAATTGTTCTCCACTGACGATGTTCTAGGTAATGTTGATTAATCTATGCAAGCGTTTTTATTTTGATTTATTTATATTGTATGTGGGTGTAGGTGTAGAGGAGACGGGTGTAGGTGTAGAGGAGACGGGTGTAGGTGTAGAGGAGACGGGTGTAGGTGTAGAGGAGACAGGTGTAGGTGTAGAGGAGGGTGTAGGTGTAGAGGAGACGGGTGTAGGTGTAGAGGAGACGGGTGTAGGTGTAGAGGAGACGGGTGTAGGTGTAGAGGAGACAGGTGTAGGTGTAGAGGAGACGGGTGTAGGTGTAGAGGAGACGGGTGTAGGTGTAGAGGAGACGGGTGTAGGTGTAGAGGAGACGGGTGTAGAGGAGACGGGTGTAGGTGTAGAGGAGACGGGTGTAGGTGTAGAGGAGACGGGTGTAGGTGTAGAGGAGACGGGTGTAGGTGTAGAGGAGACTGGTGTAGGTGTAGAGGAGACTGGTGTAGGTGTAGAGGAGGTGGGTGTAGGTGTAGAGACGGGTGTAGGTGTAGAGGAGACGGGTGTAGGTGTAGAGGAGACGGGTGTAGGTGTAGAGGAGGTGGGTGTAGGTGTAGAGGAGGAGGGAGTAGATGTAGAGGAGACTGGTGTAGGTGTAGAGGAGACGGGTGAAGGTGTAGAGGAGGAGAGTGTAGGTGTAGAGGAGATGGGTGTAGGTGTAGAGGAGGAGGGTATAGGTGTAGAAGAGAAAGGTGTTGGTGTGGAAGAGACAGGTGTAGGTGTAGAGGAGATGGGTGTAGGTGCAGAGGAGGAGGATGTAGGTGTAGAGTAGACTGGTGTAGGTGTAGAGGAGACGGGTGAAGGTGTAGAGGAGGAGGGGTGTAGGTGTAGAGGAGATAAGTGTAGAGGAGGGTGTAGGTGTTGAGGAGACGGGTGTAAGTGTGGAAGAGACAGGTGTAGGTGTTGAGGAGACGGGTGTAAGTGTGGAAGAGACAGGTGTAGGTGTAGAAGAGACAGGTGTAGGTGTAGAAGAGACAGGTGTAGGTGTAGGAGACAGGTGTAGGTGTAGAGGAAACGGGTGTAGGTGTAGAGGAAACGGGTGTAGGTGTAGAGGAGACGGGTGTAGGTGTAGAGGAGGAGGATGTAGGTGTAGAGGAGAATGGTGTAGGTGTAGAGGAGACGGGTGAAGGTGTAGAGGAGGAGGGGTGTAGGTGTAGAGGAGACGGGTGTAGAGGAGGAGGGTGTATAGGAGCCTTCTGACGGACAATTTGAAACTAATTTGAACGATGTAACGACATCACCTTAACGTATTAGATATATATAGGGTAGACTCGGTGTCGCTGTCATTTTCCACACGGGTAACCTGCTGTCTGAGAGAACCATGCGAGGTAGCCTTCAGACAAATACTGGCGTATTGGCAACATTTGATTCGTTGTGGTAAACTTTGGTGGGAATCTCAATTCAAACATAAGCTATATTATACACTATGTTTGCATCCCATCCTGGCCGAACATTTGAAACTCAAATGAACGATGTAATGACATCACCTTAACGTATTCGATACATATAGGGTAAACTTGGTGTTTTTTGCACATTCCTCATGTGTAATCTGCTGTTTTAGAGAACCATGCGAAGGAGCCTACAGACGAGTATTGACGAATTGTCGACATAGTGTCTCGTTGTTGCTAGAGAAAAGGAGCAAATGTTTCCCATTATTTTGTTTTTAGGCTCCAGTCTTTTCCCTCAATGCAAGGTGCTAGTTCTCGTTTACGGTGCGGTCGCGATCATGTGCTCACCTCACTTAGATGTGCTTATTCTGGAGGAAATCGAGCCGAAAAATTTACCTTTCTCCAGAAATCGAATGTGGTACATCACACTTTTTCGTTATATGTTCTGAGCAGGGTGCTTACTGGCCGAACATTTGAAACTCAAATGAACGATTTAATGACATGACCTTAACGTAATCGATACATATAGGGTAGACGCGGTGTTTTTTGCACATTCCTCATGGGTAATCTGCTGTTTTAGAGAACCATGCGAAGGAGCCTACAGACGAGTATTGACGAATTGTCGACATAGTGTCTCGTTGTTTCGAGAGAAAAGGAGCAAATGTTTCAATTTTCGTTTTTTGGCTCCAGTAATTTCCCTTAATGCAAGGTGTTTGTTCTCAGTTACGGTGCATTCGCGATCATGTGCTCACCTCACTTAGATGTGCATATTCTGGAGAAAATCGAGCAGAAAAATTTACCTTTCTGCAGAAATCGGGTGTGGTACATCAGACTTTTTCTTCATATGTTCAGAGCAGGGTGCTTATTGGGCGACCAATTGAAACTAATTTGAACGATGTAACGACATCACCTTAACGTATTAGATATATATAGGGTAGACTCGGTGTCGCTGTCATTTTCCGCACGGGTAACCTGCTGTCTTAGAGAACCATGCGAGGGAGCCTTCTGACGGACCATTTGAAACTAATTTGAACGATGTAACGACATCACCTTAACGTATTAGATATATATAGGGTAGACTCGGTGTCGCTGTCATTTTCCGCACGGGTAACCTGCTGTCTGAGAGAACCATGCGAGGGAGCCTTCTGACGGATATTGGCGTATTGGCAACATTTGTCTCGTTGTGGGAAACTTTGATGGGAATCTCAATTCAAACATTAACTATATTATACACTATGTTTGCATCCCATCCTCAAAATAAAGAGCTTATCAATTCCATGTCGCAATATAAATGTTCTTAACACAATTAACAATGGAGTATGCTTAGACTGAGTAAAAACTTCCCTCATCCAATGTTTAATGGAGTAAAATTTGTTGAATCATTAATGCCTCATTAAATCTTATGCAGCGCAAAGATTTAAAGACTTCAAATACAAAGTTCAAAATACACTGAATACAACACCATGAAAAGTGGATGAATTGCAATAATTGAGGTATGCACATGTAAGCTGCAAAGCTGAAGTACTGTGCTTTATTAAAAGAATTTTTTTAAGAGGGATATTCCTGCGCGGGCCCTGGTTGGCTTACAAAGTGTTCTTTATATGTTCAGAGCAGGGTGCTTATTGGGCGACCATTTGAAACTCATTTGAACGATGTAACGACATCACCTTAACGTATTCGATATATATAGGGTAGACTCGGTGTTGGTGTCATTTTCCGCACGGGTAACCTGCTGTCTGAGAGAACCATGCGAGGTAGCCTTCAGACAGATACTGGCGTATTGGCAACATTTGTTTCGTTGTGGTAAACTTTGGTGGGAATCTCAATTCAAACATAAACTATATTATACACTATGTTTGCATCCCATACTGGCCGAACATTTGAAACTCAAATTAACGATTTAATGACATGACCTTAACGTAATCGATACATATAGGGTAGACTCGGTATTTTTTGCACATTCCTCATGGGTAATCTGATGTTTTAGAGAACAATGCGAAGGAGCCTACAGACGAGTATTGACGAATTGTCGACATAGTGTCTCGTTGTTTCGAGAGAAAAGGAGCAAATGTTTCAATTTTCGTTTTTTGGCTCCAGTATTTTCCCTTAATGCAAGGTGTTTGTTCTCGGTTACGGTGCATTCGCGATCATGTGCTCACCTCACTTAGATGTGCATATTCTGGAGAATATCGAGCCGAAAAATTTACCTTTCCGCAGAAATCGGGTGTGGTACATCAGACTTTTTCTTTATATGTTCAGAGCAGGGTGCTTATTGGGCGACCATTTGAAACTAATTTGAACGATGTAACGACATCACCTTAACGTATTAGATATATATAGGGTAGACTCGGTGTCGCTGTCATTTTCCGCACGGGTAACCTGCTGTCTGAGAGAACCATGCGAGGGAGCCTACTGACGGACCATTTGAAACTAATTTGAACGATGTAACGACATCACCTTAACGTATTAGATATATATAGGGTAGACTCGGTGTCGCTGTCATTTTCCGCACGGGTAACCTGCTGTCTGAGAGAACCATGCGAGGGAGCATTCTGACGGATATTGGCGTATTGGCAACATTTGTCTCGTTGTGGGAAACTTTGGTGGGAATCTCAATTCAAACATTAACTATATTATACACTATGTTTGCATCCCATCCTCAAAATAAAGAGCTTATCAATTCCATGTCGCAATATAAATGTTCTTAACACAATTCACAATGGAGTATGCTTAGACTGAGTAAAAACTTCCCTCATCCAATGTTTAATGGAGTAAAATTTGTTGAATCATTAATGCTTCATTAAATCTTATGCAGCGCAAAGATTTAAAGACTTCAAATACAAAGTTTAAAATACACTGAATACAACACCATGAAAAGTGGATGAATTGCAATCGGTGAGGTATGCACATGTAAGCTGCAAAGCTGAAGTACTGTGCTTTATTAAGAGAATTTTTTTAGGAGGGATATTCCTGCGCGGGCCCTAAGCCCCTGGTTGGCTTACTAAGTGTTCTTTATATGTTCAGAGCAGGGTGCTTATTGGGCGACCATTTGAAACTCATTTGAACGATGTAACGACATCACCTTAACGTATTCGATATATATAGGGTAGACTCGGTGTTGGTGTCATTTTCCGCACGGGTAACCTGCTGTCTGAGAGAACCATGCGAGGTAGCCTTCAGACAGATACTGGCGTATTGGCAACATTTGTTTCGTTGTGGTAAACTTTGGTGGGAATCTCAATTCAAACATAAACTATACTATACACTATGTTTGCATCCCATACTGGCCGAACATTTGAAACTCAAATTAACGATTTAATGACAAGACCTTAACGTAATCGATACATATAGGGTAGACTCGGTGTTTTTTGAACATTCCTCATGGGTAATCTGATGTTTTTAGAGAACCATGCGAAGGAGCCTACAGACGAGTATTGAGGAATTGTCTACATAGTGTCTCGTTGTTGCCAGAGAAAAGGAGCAAATGTTTCCCATTATTTTGTTTTTAGGCTCCAGTCTTTTCCCTCAATGCAAGGTGCTAGTTCTCGTTTCCGGTGCGGTCGCGATCATGTGCTCACCTCACTTAGATGTGCTTATTCTCTAGGAAATCGAGCCGAAAAATTTACCTTTCTCCAGAAATCGAATGTGGTACATCACACTTTTTCGTTATATGTTCTGAGCAGGGTGCTTACTGGCCGTACATTTGAAACTCAAATGAACGATTTAATGACATGACCTTAACGTAATCGATACATATAGGGTAGACTCATATAGGTGTTTTTTGCACATTCCTCATGGGTAATCTGCTGTTTTAGAGAACCATGCGAAGGAGCTTACAGACGAGTATTGACGAATTGTCGACATGTTTGTGTCTCGTTGTTTCGAGAGAAAAGGAGCAAATGTTTCAATTTTCGTTTTTTGGCTCCAGTATTTTCTCTTAATGCAAGGTGTTTGTTCTCGGTTACGGTGCATTCGCGATCATGTGCTCACCTCACTTAGATGTGCATATTCTGGAGAAAATCGAGCCGAAAAATTTACCTTTCCGCAGAAATCGGGTGTGGTACATCAGACTTTTTCTTTATATGTTCAGAGCAGGGTGCTTATTGGGCGACCATTTGAAACTCATTTGAACGATGTAACGACATCACCTTAACGTATTCGATATATATAGGGTAGACTGGGTGTTGGTGTCATTTTCCGCACGGGTAACCTGCTGTCTGAGAGAACCATGCGAGGTAGCCTTCAGACAGATACTGGCGTATTGGCAACATTTGTTTCGTTGTGGTAAACTTTGGTGGGAATCTCAATTCAAACATAAAGTATATTATACACTATGTTTGCATCCCATCCTGGCCGAACATTTGCAACTCAAATGAACGATGTAATGAACTCACTTTAACGTAATCGATACATATAGGGTAGACTCGGTGTTTTTTGCACATTCCTCATGGGTAATCTGATGTTTTAGAAAACAATGCGAAGGAGCCTACACTCGAGTATTGACGAATTGTCGACATAGTGTCTCGTGGTTGCTAGAGAAAAGGAGCAAATGTTTCCCATTATTTTGTTTTTAGGCTCCAGTCTTTTCCCTCAATGCAAGGTGCTAGTTCTCGTTTCCGGTGCGGTCGCGATCATGTGCTCACCTCGGTTAGATGTGCTTATTCTGGAGGAAATCGAGCCGAAAAATTTACCTTTCTCCAGAAATCGGATGTGGTACATCACACTTTTTCGTTATATGTTCTGAGCAGGGTGCTTACTGGCCGAACATTTGAAACTCAAATGAACGATTTAATGACATGACCTTAACGTAATCGATACATATAGGGTAGACTCGGTGTTTTTTGCACATTCCTCATGGGTAATCTGCTGTTTAGAGTACCATGCGAAGGAGCCTACAGACGAGTATTGACGAATTGTCGACATAGTGTCTCGTTGTTTCGAGAGAAAAGGAGCAAATGTTTCAATTTTCGTTTTTTGGCTCCAGTATTTTCCCTTAATGCAAGGTGTTTGTTCTCGGTTACGGTGCATTCGCGATCATGTGCTCACCTCACTTAGATGTGCATATTCTGGAGAAAATCGAGCCGAAAAATTTACCTTTCCGCAGAAATCGGGTGTGGTACATCAGACTTTTTCTTTATATGTTCAGAGCAGGGTGCTTATTGGGCGACCATTTGAAACTAATTTGAACGATGTAACGACATCACCTTAACGTATTAGATATATATAGGGTAGACTCGGTGTCGCTGTCATTTTCCGCACGGGTAACCTGCTGTCTGAGAGAACCATGCGAGGGAGCCTACTGACGGACCATTTGAAACTAATTTGAACGATGTAACGACATCACCTTAACGTATTAGATATATATAGGGTAGACTCGGTGTCGCTGTCATTTTCCGCACGGGTAACCTGCTGTCTGAGAGAACCATGCGAGGGAGCATTCTGACGGATATTGGCGTATTGGCAACATTTGTCTCGTTGTGGGAAACTTTGGTGGGAATCTCAATTCAAACATTAACTATATTATACACTATGTTTGCATCCCATCCTCAAAATAAAGAGCTTATCAATTCCATGTCGCAATATAAATGTTCTTAACACAATTCACAATGGAGTATGCTTAGACTGAGTAAAAACTTCCCTCATCCAATGTTTAATGGAGTAAAATTTGTTGAATCATTAATGCTTCATTAAATCTTATGCAGCGCAAAGATTTAAAGACTTCAAATACAAAGTTTAAAATACACTGAATACAACACCATGAAAAGTGGATGAATTGCAATCGGTGAGGTATGCACATGTAAGCTGCAAAGCTGAAGTACTGTGCTTTATTAAGAGAATTTTTTTAGGAGGGATATTCCTGCGCGGGCCCTAAGCCCCTGGTTGGCTTACTAAGTGTTCTTTATATGTTCAGAGCAGGGTGCTTATTGGGCGACGATTTGAAACTCATTTGAACGATGTAACGACATCACCTTAACGTATTCGATATATATAGGGTAGACTCGGTGTTGGTGTCATTTTCCGCACGGGTAACCTGCTGTCTGAGAGAACCATGCGAGGTAGCCTTCAGACAGATACTGGCGTATTGGCAACATTTGTTTCGTTGTGGTAAACTTTGGTGGGAATCTCAATTCAAACATAAACTATACTATACACTATGTTTGCATCCCATACTGGCCGAACATTTGAAACTCAAATTAACGATTTAATGACAAGACCTTAACGTAGTCGATACATATAGGGTAGACTCGGTGTTTTTTGCACATTCCTCATGGGTAATCTGATGTTTTAGAAAACAATGCGAAGGAGCCTACAGACGAGTATTGACGAATTGTCGACATAGTGTCTCGTTGTTTCGAGAGAAAAGGAGCAAATGTTTCAATTTTCTTTTTTTGGCTCCAGTATTTTCCCTTGATGCAAGGTGTTTGTTCTCGGTTACGGTGCATTCGCGATCATGTGCTCACTTAACTTAGATGTGCATATTCTGGATAAAATCGAGCCGAAAAATTTACCTTTCTGCAGAAATCGGGTGTGGTACATCAGAATTTTTCTTTATATGTTCAGAGCAGGGTGCTTATTGGGCGACCATTTGAAACTAATTTGAACGATGTAACGACATCACCTTAACGTATTAGATATATACAGGGTAGACTCGGTGTCGCTGTCATTTTCCGCACGGGTAACCTGCTGTCTGAGAGAACCATGCGAGGGAGCCTTCTGACGGACCATTTGAAACAAATTTGAACGATGTAACGACATCACCTTAACGTATTAGATATATATAGGGTAGACTCGGTGTCGCTGTCATTTTCCGCACGGGTAACCTGCTGTCTGAGAGAACCATGCGAGGGAGCATTCTGACGGATATTGGCGTATTGGCAACATTTGTCTCGTTGTGGGAAACTTTGGTGGGAATCTCAATTCAAACATTAACTATATTATACACTATGTTTGCATCCCATCCTCAAAATAAAGAGCTTATCAATTCCATGTCGCAATATAAATGTTCTTAACACAATTCACAATGGAGTATGCTTAGACTGAGTAAAAACTTCCCTCATCCAATGTTTAATGGAGTAAAATTTGTTGAATCATTAATGCTTCATTAAATCTTATGCAGCGCAAAAGTAGGGTAAATGAGGACTAGAGCGACGCGCGGCACCGCCAGGTGGCGCTCAGGTCGAGTGCCACCTGGCGGTGCCACGCGTCGCTCCCGTCCTCAAGTTTTTTCCGGGGAATTTCTGGGATGTTATGACATGTGTTGGAGGAAAGTGGATCGCGTCGCTCCAGTCCTCGTGGTTTTGGGGAGCTTTTCTGTGTGTTCTGGTTAAGAGTTGTGTTGCTGTAAGAAATGGAAGGACAGGTGTCTGACAGCTGACAGGTGGTGCGCGTCGCTCCCGTCCTCAAGTTTTTTTGGGGGATTTTCCCGGAAGTTTGGCGCGTTTCGGACGCTCTCACCTGACAGGTGGCGCGCGGGTGTCTAGT
This sequence comes from Procambarus clarkii, assembly GCF_040958095.1. Lineage (NCBI taxonomy): Eukaryota > Metazoa > Arthropoda > Malacostraca > Decapoda > Cambaridae > Procambarus > Procambarus clarkii. The sequence goes on along the minus strand of NC_091220.1, from coordinate 30,658,216 downwards.
CACATAGGCTTTTGGGGGAATTTCCCGGAAGTTTTGGCGTGTTTGGGTATGTGGACAGGAAAGAGGGGAGGTCATGTTGGGCAGCTGACAGGTGGCGCGCGTCCCTCTAGTCCTCGCGGGTTATGGGAATTTCCCGGAAGTTATGGCGCGTGTCGGAGGTAATTGGAGCGCGTCGTTCCAGTCCTCGGGGGTTAAGGTAAGTGCTCAGGAAAGATGAGAGTAAGTGGTAGAGTAAGTGATGGAGTAAGAAAATAGAAGGAAGATGGAGGAAGGAGTAAAAGAGTTGATCGTGAGTTAGTGTGTAGATGAGAGGAGAAGGCAGCACGGTCTGTTATGTTGTTTTGGTATGGGAGCTGGATGGAGTTTCCCCTTCGTCTGGAGAGAGTGCTCTGGGCCATTATGTGGTTAGACAAACCCATTGACTCCCCTACAGGAAGGTCTTAAGTGATGTTTGTAAGAAATGCATGGAAAAGACACAGGGCTGCACCTGGCTTTTTCTGTGTGTTCGGGTCAAGAAAGAGGGAAGTCACTCTCGTTGTGAGACTGCAGCGGGCCATTATGTGGTTAGACAAACCATTAACGTCCCCTACAGGAAGAGCTAAGTGTGTGTGTGAGGATGAGGGCAAAGTCTCCTGCAGGAGGGGAGTGTACCATTACCTAAAGCGTTTTTCAATGTCGCGACGGGGTAAGCGTACTGGTCGCAGGTTGGAGCCTGACTGCTTTTTCCGTGTTCGGGTCAAGAAAGAGAGAAGTCACTCTCGTTGTGAGACTGCAGCGGGCCATTATGTGGTTAGACAAACCATTAACGTCCCCTACAGGAAGAGCTAAGTGTGTGTGTGTGTGTGTGTGAGGATGAGGGCAAAGTCTCCTGCAGGAGGGAAGTGTACCATTACCTAAAGCGTTTTTCAATGTCGCGACGGGGTAAGCGTACTGGTCGCAGGTTGGAGCCTGACTGGTCATCTTTCCAACTAGTCTGGGTATTTCTCCTACGACACCGGAAGTGGTGGGACACCCATTACCATTGCGTTTCGCCAGGGTCTCCGACTCTCTCTATCTGTCTCTGTCTCCCTGTCTCTCTCTCTCTCTCTATCTGTCTCAGTCTCTCTGTCTCCATGTCTCTCTCTCTCTATCTCTCGCCTGTCTCTATCTCTGTCTCTGTCTCTCTCTCTCTCTCTCTCTCCAGATCATTTAATAGTTGGGGAAAGTAACATCATTTTCCTTTCTCCTGCTGCCGCTGTTCACATATCTTTCTCCATTTCACTTAGACTGACAACGCATCAGAGGATGATCACCATGTCAATTTTCAAGCCCGCCTTCACTCTCACCCTTACATCCTTGTAAGGTAACACGACCAATATGCTAACTTCGTTCTTTACCCAATATCATTAATGTAACGTGGAGAATATACCAACTTCATTCGTTCTTTGCCCAAATTACATTTTAAGAGTAACGATCTGTCTCTCTGTCTGTCTCTGTCTCTGTCCCTGTCTCTCTCTCTCTCTCTCTCTCTCTCTCTCTCTCTCTCTCTCTCTCTCTCTCTCTCTCTCTCTCTCTCTCTCTCTCTCTCTGCCTCCCTGACTCTCTCTCTCTCTCTCTCTCTCTCTCTCTCTCTGTCTCTCTCTGTCTCTCTGTCTCCCTGTCTCTCTCTCGCTCTATCTCTCTCTCCCTCTCTCTCCTTCGTATTGTTCATTCATTCATAGTTCCTTTCATTAAAACTATTTCAGTTTTACTTATATAAACAAAGCAATCTCCCGCTCTTGTCCCCGGCTTAGTTCATTTGTACAAGATCGTTAGTAATAGATCAATTTTTCCGAAATTTAAAGCAGTCATACTTCAAAGTTAGTAAATAATAATATCAAGTCAGTTACTGAGCTCTAGCTCTCTCGTATATTTGTAAATAACCCAGCAATTTCACTGTAATTTCTACCCTCTGTATTACATAGTAAATATGATGTAAACAATTATAAAACTCTAGCTCCTGTCCTCTCCTATAAATTTATTACTACCAGTCCAATTCTCCAGAGATTTGAACACCAACTACATTTTCAGTCATAGTAAATAAAAACCGGTTCAGTTATCAAGTTTCAACTCTTGCCCCCCCTCAGCTTAGTTCATTTTTTATTTTTTTTGTACAAGTTCTTTATTTTCCAACTAATTCACCTTGAGATTTAAGATCGCTTTATTTCTAACGTAGCAAAATTAATCTGGACATTACCCAGCTCCATTTCCTCAGTCTTAGATCATCGAACATAATTATATCCGTTCAAACCCCTCTCCAGCCTAACTGTTTATCAGAGTAAACACCTTCCATAGCGTGAGTTTACACGCAACATCAACCATTAGTAATCATTCGATCCAACAGGAAAAACAGAGACTCATGTTAACATAATAGGTGAAAGTTAATCTTTCTCTTAACACGTTTTATTCAATGACTGGTAGACACATAATATTTATCTTGGTAAAAAACAAAACATATTAACTGTCAGACAGACAGACAGACAGACGGACATAGGTGAAAAAAAGTTAATCTTTCTCTTAACACGTTTTATTCAATGACTGGTAGACACATAATATTTATCTTGGTAAAAAAAACAAAACATATTAACTGTCAGACAGACAGACAGACAGACAGACATAACACAGCTTAAAGCAGTTATCAGCGGAGTTTTAAAGTTTTTTTTGTTTTTTTTTTCAACTATTATGAGCTGTTTTCCATGTTTTTTAACACCATGGCTAAGTGAGCCAGAGCTGTGTAGTAGTAAACCTCCCATTCAAGCTTTTCACCCGGATTCAAGTCATCACTGTCAATCATTCCCAAACCATAAGGAATTTTAACGCGCTTGATTGTATTATGGCGCTTAGTCATGCTTAAAATTTGATTAATGCATAGTTTAAAGCTCCATCGTCTCTTGATCTTAGTATCATTGCGGAGTCCCTCCGTTATACAATCTCTATCCTCCCCACACTGCTCTAATAGAATTTTTTGGTTAACAGCATTATTTTCTATTGGTGGTCCTGCGCTATATCTGGTCACAATAGCTATAACATGTGGTAAACTTTCTGGTGAGGGGGAAGGAGAAAAGACAGCTCCTCCCACTTTAACGCGATCAGCCACCACCACATAGTTAGTTAATGGCTGGATCGCTCGCTGTAGTCGTGTATAAGGATACATTTCCCAGATCTCGCAAGACATTCCTCCTGAATGGGTGTGAATTGAAGGAATATCATACACTATACAGTCACCAGGATGGATCTCATCCAATCCCAGATAATCACCTTCTACTTTGCAGTCTTTAAGACTGGATAGTTTATGGAGCATGTACCTTGAACACATCTTGACAGTTATTAAACGCAAGTTTGCGGGTGTAAGAATTATATACAGTATAGAGTTATCAGTTACTCTTTTCATTCCTCTATCACATCTATAAACACACTCAACTGTTTGTTAAAGCGGGAAGATAAACACAGAGTATAATATTTTTTTTTTATTATTTTTAATTGCAAGCATGGAAAATGGTAACAATAGTAAATAAATAAATAAAGTCAATAGTTTATATATATATATATATATATATATATATATATATATATATATATATATATATATATATATATATATATATATTTCTAGTCAACTGTTAAATCTATCACTTCGATGTCTTCCGTGAGATCTATTATAGGCACGGCTTTGCAATGAGGTTTTGTAGTTTCACCTCCAGCTTCAGCTGCGTTCAAGTTGTTGTTCTTCATCCGATGATAGGCAGAGGCAACTCCTTCACTTAACTTATGTGTAAGCACACCATGTGTAGGCAAAGCTATAGGGATTGCATTGCTTGCAGAGTCAACCATCACAAATTTCAACCCGCGACGATGATAATACCGCTCCAACTTCATCATTATGGGTAGATATTTCTGCCTCCACACTTCTTGATTGTAGCTCTTCCAGTACTGACCACAGCCCATCCCAAGTCCAAAAGGGAAAATTATGCGGTTAATTTTATATTCTTCTTCTCTTGTTAAGATGATTGCAAAGGCCTTACGCAGAGATTTTGTAAACCAATAGCGACGCATTTCTTCTGTATCCAACTGTAAGCCTCTGTAGTAGTGCGGGTCGACAGCATATATCGACTCGATTTCCTTCATCGTCATGTTCAGGGGTTTAGATGATTTCCCTCCGGCGTGATGAGTTATTAATCCGATGAGATGAGGTAGATGCGGGTCATCACCAATTCGGTTGTTGAATTGAGGGGGTTCACCATAGACAATCTCTCCAGGCAGGGCTCGGTCTCTTCTCTCTGCACGATTTTTGTAGGGTAGTTTGCTCCGATGAATGCGAGCATAGGGAAAACGAGTCCATAATTCTTCAACAATCCCACTTGTCATCACACTACAGGCGTCCATATCATAGATGATGCAGTCGGAGTAAGAATACTCCGAAAAAGATGAAATGCTGCCAGCTACAGTCGTCAACATCTTATCTGATGAGTGGAGTAGAGGAAGTGAGTTGGAGAGGAGCGAGCATCCGCCCCTTTATACGACCGTGCGAAGGTTACTGGGTTTCCTGTTTTGTTTCGTTCCTGTTTCCTTGGGGCGAACTAAAATCACTTTGACGTTATAAGGGTTTAATCTCCCCTGCATATTTTGAATAATGGGGAGGTGAGTACTTTCCCACTCTGCATCTTCACACCAACCTGACATACCCACACCCCAGGGAAGAATAACTTTCGTGATCTCCTCGGTATCTTCAATATACAATAAGAGTTCTTCTAATGATTTCGTCAAGTATAACATGCGGTTTTCTTTCGTATCAGCACGCAGTCCTTTAACCATAGAGTAATCTTTTGATTTACCGGCAATGGCTTGAGCAATATCATTCCTCTCAATAGGCTTCCCTAATCCATACTGCGTTGCTAGGGCTACTAGGCTTGGTCCTTGACTGTCTCTACTGATGTGAATGGATCCAGGTGTTGGACGGTCTTCTCTGATGCATCTCTTTAGATTATACAATTGCGTTCTGGCGTAAGCGGTGGCGTGAGAATATTTATCAGCAATGCCCTGGGACATGCCGTAGGGAGAGCATGATATACAATTTACAGAGTAGGCAATGCAACACTCTCGATTGTTAAACTCCTCATCCGTCATGTATCCGTGATGAATTTCTACAGAGTTCATTTTGGCTGTGGAGTTCATTTTTTTTCCCCCCAACGCGCTATAGATGAAACACAGGGGGGCAATGAGCGGGTCGTAATGAATTAGTGTGATCTACTCAACCCCTTTTATCCTCGTCGTGTGTGAGGCGCGTGCGCGCAGGCTCCCAGGATAGTTTCCAATTAATGATTAACCATACTCCATAGTTTCATATTTTATATTATTTATTTATTATTTATTATTATTATTTAATAAATGCGGATTATAGTACATTCTAGCAGTAAGATCTGTGTAATACTATATTCTCAACAATGAGGTTTTATATTAACTTCGCACCAAGCTGTGTTTTTTTCTAAGTTGTGGAGAGTTTGGTATATCCCTTCACTATAGAAATTAATCTAAGGTGTAACATATATATATATATATATATATATATATATATATATATATATATATATATATATATATATATATATATATATATATATATATATATATATATATATATATATGTTTAGTGGGAGTGCAAACTTTAATCCGCTACTGGATAGAAGAGATTAGATTTTTTTTTTTTTTTCATTCCGTGCGATACCATCTATTTCATCTTTCCCAATACCCCTGCTTAAACTAATTGGGTTTACCATTAAGCTTATACATAGATTTCTCAATGAATATGTAGCGATCTGCGTCACCCCATTCTCGAGGATAAATAGCCCGGAAACGGTCAAACCTTTACCACAATTTTGAGTGTTCGACCCAGCATGGATGTCTTTCGCAGCAAAACTTTCCGAAGCATGGAACGTTTGCGTTGTGAGCAGATGAGGTTAGACACCTTTGTGGGATGGCGTGTTGACTGGCTTCTGCCTCCGGATTTAGCCAGTGATGGATTCTACTTCACCAAATCCGTGGATTACTGCATATGCAGTTTCTGTTACGCCTTAATTGGAGGATGGGTGGAGGGGGAGGACACCCCCCGCAGTCGTCATGTAACTGCAGCTCCACACTGTCCTTTCATCACCGGTAAACGTACTGAAAATGTCAGCATTGCGCTAAGCAACATGGTCTACGCCTATGGATTGAATTTCACATACTCCGTCCTGCAACTGGAAAGAGATGGAAATTCAACCAACAGTTGTAAGTATCCATCACAATTATGTGTTATCTCATAGTCGCTGTGAATAACGTTGCTTGTATAGTCATTGTGAATAGCTTGATAATAAGAGTGTGTGAGTGTGTGTGTGTGTGTGTGTGTGTGTGTGTGTGTGTGTGTGTGTGTGTGTGTTTATAGGAACGGTATGCGTGTATATATATATATATATATATATATATATATATATATATATATATATATATATATATATATATATATATATATATATATATATATATATATATATATATATATATATATATATATATATATTATTATTATTTTAATAATTGTAGGTACTGTGGAATGGAGTGAGGAAAACTCTGGAATTCTACCATTCTCTATGCCCATTTACCCAGAGATGGCAGGGTATAAGTCTCGGTTGGCATCATTCGGCATCATCTGGCCTGATATGTGCGGTCAGTCTCCGGCAGAATTATCTCGAGCTGGCTTTTTCTCTTGTGGTAAGTATTGGAAGATATTATTATTATTATTATTATTATTATTATTATTATTATTATTATTATTGATGTCTTAATGTAATCACACAAACCCACTCTGTTTGAGACGAGTTAGTATTCACTTTCACATTTATTTACTTTCTCATTTTATATATATATATTTCTTTTTTCTTAGGAGTTGGAGACCATATACGATGCTTTTATTGCGGTGGTGGACTTGTCAACTTCACACCTTCAGACGACCCCTGGACTCTCCACGCTCGGTACTACCCACGCTGTGTATACTTAAACTTGAAGAAAGATCGTGCATTCATTAAAAATGCAGTTCCTTTCTCACCTCCTCAACCGACAGTGGCAGTCGATGAAACACTGTTAAATGCGCTCCTGCACGGCCTCGATTATTACAATGGACTCGCCGCTACTGTAGGATTTCCTTACATCGCCCTGCGAGGTGCACTAAGAGAATACCTCAAGATTAAAAAGGATGTATTACCTCTCCTTAGCGAATCTAACTGTGTAGAGGTTATGTTGTGGTTTTTAGATGGTGTGGGTGAAAGTGAGGACACAGGTGCAGTAACTGAATCTCCCTTAGAAGTATTATCATCCCAAGGTGTTATTTTCCCCCGCCCAGTTCCCCCTGTAGTGGAGGTAGATGAAGGAGAGGAAGAGAATGCAGTGCACGGTGCAGCTAGGTTTTATTGCAAGGTATGTTTCTCTCAAGAAATAAACACGGTTCTCATTCCATGTAGGCATATGGTTGTATGTTTGGATTGCGTAACACGATGTGATAAATGTCCTGTATGTCGTGGAGATATAGCACATCTACTTCTTCCAATCATCTCTTAATAAAAACAAATCCAAAGTTGTTTCTTTATATTATCCTTATGTATTATTATTATTATTATTATTATTATTATTATTATTATTATTATTATTATTATTATTATTATTATTAAGGCCGAGGGAGATGGAGGTGTGTGGTAAGGAGGCAGTCTCTCGTGAACGGGGGTATATAGCGCACCCTTGACCTGTCAGGGCCAACACTCCGTCACAACCCACCCACCCACCCACAATCCAAGATGACCGCGCGTGCCTCTGGTGCCTCCAACGGTGTGGCCTCTCCTCACTCAGAGGGGGATGAGCGCTTAGGACAGGCTATTGCAATAATACGAGGTACGTTTCCCTTAAGTTGAGTCATATTGTGCTAAGATGCTTATTGATGTTGTTTGCTAATGTTGATGTAAGAAATAATAACAATAATGTGAAGAGTGTGTGTGTGTGTGTGTGTGTGTGTGTGTGTGTGTGTGTGTGTGTGTGTGTGTGTGTGTGTGTTATGGTGGTAATGTTATGCTAGTAATGTAAACTTTTTTTTTTTTAGATTATCTGGAGAAAGCTGGCAGCAGCAACAGCAGCAGCAGCAGCAGCAGCAGCAGCAGCAGCAGTGGTGGACCCACCAGATCCACCTCTGGTGGTAACATCTTTATATTCTTGGGAACCACCCACATACACACAAACACGGGGGAGGTGTCTGTGTCCTCTCCCCCTACTCCCGTCGACTACGGTGTAAACCTCCCCTCACACACTGGTGATTCCAGCCGTAGCGACCAGGTCGCGACAGGTGTCGCCACACACCCCGCGCGAGTGTGTCTCCCTACTCACACCCCTACGGCCCCGGTTGGTGGAGATTGTGGTGATAGAAGTAGTAGTAGTAACACAATCCCTCATTGTGTACCAACCACTCCTACTGCCGATCAGAGGGGTGGCGAGGTAATATATTTTATGAATACAACGGAAGAGGTATTATCCCCCAGCCTTTTAACGGGGGGGTGTGGAGTAAGTAGTAACCATACTACTAGTAGCACTGCTGGGGATGATAGGAGTGAAGAAGAAGAAGAAGAAGTAGTGGTGAGAATGAGTGCGGATATTTCACAGAGTGGTGAGTATCCAGATCTCATGACTATGAGCGGAGGTCTCGATGATTCGGTGTTTGCCGGTATTTCACTCTCAGAGGATAACCCCGCTACTCTAACAGAAAATGATCTGAATGTAGAAGCTTTACTGGGTGAGCGTATAATGCTTACAGACAGTCAGCAACGTGGGTTGCTGACTGACGTTGATGTGAATCTTTTCCTCAACCCTCAACTTAGCCCACTCCAAGGTATGTCTACTAACCATGACCCCGAAGCCAGTGCTCGTTCCTCCTCCTCCACATCTCGCAACACGAAACTAAGTTCACACAAAGCCACATCTCGGGCCAGACCTCGTGATGAGTGTAGCACTATGTCTCAGACTGTGATAATAAGTAGTGATGATGAAAACTTTACTCCTCTACGAAGGATTCGAGTTGGAGACGATCTTAATAGATCTCGTTATATTGACACCACCACCAGTGATAGCGAGTGTGATAGTGAGGTAGAGCGTGAAATAATCGCTCCTCCCCCACCTAAACGTCAGATTAAACGAACGGATGTTCGTCGATCTATAGAAAAAAAAGCTAGCAAAAATCTAAAATCTAAGTCTAAAGCCTGCAAAAACTTTTTGAAACTCCGCTGATAACTGCTTTAAGCTGTGTTATGTCTGTCTGTCTGTCTGTCTGTCTGACAGTTAATATGTTTTGTTTTTTTTACCAAGATAAATATTATGTGTCTACCAGTCATTGAATAAAACGTGTTAAGAGAAAGATTAACTTTTTTTCACCTATGTCCGTCTGTCTGTCTGTCTGTCTGTCTGTCTGACAGTTAATATGTTTTGTTTTTTACCAAGATAAATATTATGTGTCTACCAGTCATTGAATAAAACGTGTTAAGAGAAAGATTAACTTTTTTTCACCTATGTCCGTCTGTCTGTCTGTCTGTCTGTCTGTCTGACAGTTAATATGTTTTGTTTTTTACCAAGATAAATATTATGTGTCTACCAGTCATTGAATAAAACGTGTTAAGAGAAAGATTAACTTTCACCTATGTCCGTCTGTCTGTCTGTCTGTCTGTCTGTCTGTCTGACAGTTAATATGTTTTGTTTTTTACCAAGATAAATATTATGTGTCTACCAGTCATTGAATAAAACGTGTTAAGAGAAAGATTAACTTTTTTTCACCTATGTCCGTCTGTCTGTCTGTCTGTCTGTCTGTCTGTCTGACAGTTAATATGTTTTGTTTTTTACCAAGATAAATATTATGTGTCTACCAGTCATTGAATAAAACGTGTTAAGAGAAAGATTAACTTTCACCTATGTCCGTCTGTCTGTCTGTCTGTCTGTCTGTCTGACAGTTAATATATTTTGTTTTTTACCAAGATAAATATTATGTGTCTACCAGTCATTGAATAAAACGTGTTAAGAGAAAGATTAACTTTCACCTATGTCCGTCTGTCTGTCTGTCTGTCTGTCTGTCTGACAGTTAATATGTTTTGTTTTTTACCAAGATAAATATTATGTGTCTACCAGTCATTGAATAAAACGTGTTAAGAGAAAGATTAACTTTCACCTATGTCCGTCTGTCTGTCTGTCTGTCTGTCTGACAGTTAATATGTTTTGTTTTTTACCAAGATAAATATTATGTGTCTACCAGTCATTGAATAAAACGTGTTAAGAGAAAGATTAACTTTCACCTATTATGTTAACATGAGTCTCTGTTTTTCCTGTTGGATCGAATGATTACTAATGGTTGATGTTGCGTGTAAACTCACGCTATGGAAGGTGTTTACTCTGATAAACAGTTAGGCTGGAGAGGGGTTTGAACGGATATAATTATGTTCGATGATCTAAGACTGAGGAAATGGAGCTGGGTAATGTCCAGATTAATTTTGCTACGTTAGAAATAAAGCGATCTTAAATCTCAAGGTGAATTAGTTGGAAAATAAAGAACTTGTACAAAAAAAATAAAAAATGAACTAAGCTGAGGGGGGGCAAGAGTTGAAACTTGATAACTGAACCGGTTTTTATTTACTATGACTGAAAATGTAGTTGGTGTTCAAATCTCTGGAGAATTGGACTGGTAGTAATAAATTTATAGGAGAGGACAGGAGCTAGAGTTTTATAATTGTTTACATCATATTTACTATGTAATACAGAGGGTAGAAATTACAGTGAAATTGCTGGGTTATTTACAAATATACGAGAGAGCTAGAGCTCAGTAACTGACTTGATATTATTATTTACTAACTTTGAAGTATGACTGCTTTAAATTTCGGAAAAATTGATCTATTACTAACGATCTTGTACAAATGAACTAAGCCGGGGACAAGAGCGGGAGATTGCTTTGTTTATATAAGTAAAACTGAAATAGTTTTAATGAAAGGAACTATGAATGAATGAACAATACGAAGGAGAGAGAGGGAGAGAGAGATAGAGCGAGAGAGAGACAGGGAGACAGAGAGACAGAGAGAGAGAGAGAGAGAGAGAGAGAGAGAGAGAGAGAGAGAGAGAGAGAGAGAGAGAGTCAGGGAGGCAGAGAGAGAGAGAGAGAGAGAGAGAGAGAGAGAGAGAGAGAGAGAGAGAGAGAGAGAGAGAGAGAGAGAGAGAGAGAGAGAGAGAGAGAGAGAGAGAGAGAGAGAGAGAGAGAGAGAGAGAGAGAGAGAGAGAGAGAGAGACAGGGACAGAGACAGAGACAGACAGAGAGACAGATCGTTACTCTTAAAATGTAATTTGGGCAAAGAACGAATGAAGTTGGTATATTCTCCACGTTACATTAATGATATTGGGTAAAGAACGAAGTTAGCATATTGGTCGTGTTACCTTACAAGGATGTAAGGGTGAGAGTGAAGGCGGGCTTGAAAATTGACATGGTGATCATCCTCTGATGCGTTGTCAGTCTAAGTGAAATGGAGAAAGATATGTGAACAGCGGCAGCAGGAGAAAGGAAAATGATGTTACTTTCCCCAACTATTAAATGATCTGGAGAGAGAGAGAGAGAGAGAGACAGAGACAGAGATAGAGACAGGCGAGAGATAGAGAGAGAGAGACATGGAGACAGAGAGACTGAGACAGATAGAGAGAGAGAGAGAGACAGGGAGACAGAGACAGATAGAGAGAGAGAGTCGGAGACCCTGGCGAAACGCAATGGTAATGGGTGTCCCACCACTTCCGGTGTCGTAGGAGAAATACCCAGACTAGTTGGAAAGATGACCAGTCAGGCTCCAACCTGCGACCAGTACGCTTACCCCGTCGCGACATTGAAAAACGCTTTAGGTAATGGTACACTCCCCTCCTGCAGGAGACTTTGCCCTCATCCTCACACACACACTTAGCTCTTCCTGTAGGGGACGTTAATGGTTTGTCTAACCACATAATGGCCCGCTGCAGTCTCACAACGAGAGTGACTTCCCTCTTTCTTGACCCGAACACACAGAAAAAGCCAGGTGCAGCCCTGTGTCTTTTCCATGCATTTCTTACAAACATCACTTAAGACCTTCCTGTAGGGGAGTCAATGGGTTTGTCTAACCACATAATGGCCCAGAGCACTCTCTCCAGACGAAGGGGAAACTCCATCCAGCTCCCATACCAAAACAACATAACAGACCGTGCTGCCTTCTCCTCTCATCTACACACTAACTCACGATCAACTCTTTTACTCCTTCCTCCATCTTCCTTCTATTTTCTTACTCCATCACTTACTCTACCACTTACTCTCATCTTTCCTGAGCACTTACCTTAACCCCCGAGGACTGGAGCGACGCGCTCCAATTACCTCCGACACGCGCCATAACTTCCGGGAAATTCCCATAACCCGCGAGGACTAGAGGGACGCGCGCCACCTGTCAGCTGCCCAACATGACCTCCCCTCTTTCCTGTCCACATACCCAAACACGCCAAAACTTCCGGGAAATTCCCCCAAAAGCCTATGTGACTAGACACCCGCGCGCCACCTGTCAGGTGAGAGCGTCCGAAACGCGCCAAACTTCCGGGAAAATCCCCCAAAAAAACTTGAGGACGGGAGCGACGCGCACCACCTGTCAGCTGTCAGACACCTGTCCTTCCATTTCTTACAACAACACAACTCTTAACCAGAACACACAGAAAAGCTCCCCAAAACCACGAGGACTGGAGCGACGCGATCCACTTTCCTCCAACACATGTCATAACATCCCAGAAATTCCCCGGAAAAAACTTGAGGACGGGAGCGACGCGTGGCACCGCCAGGTGGCACTCGACCTGAGCGCCACCTGGCGGTGCCGCGCGTCGCTCTAGTCCTCATTTACCCTACTGGCAAAGATTTAAAGACTTCAAATACAAAGTTTAAAATACACTGAATACAACACCATGAAAAGTGGATGAATTGCAATCGGTGAGGTATGCACATGTAAGCTGCAAAGCTGAAGTACTGTGCTTTATTAAGAGAATTTTTTTAGGAGGGATATTCCTGCGCGGGCCCTAAGCCCCTGGTTGGCTTACTAAGTGTTCTTTATATGTTCAGAGCAGGGTGCTTATTGGGTGACCATTTGAAACTCATTTGAACGATGTAACGACATCACCTTAACGTATTCGATATATATAGGGTAGATTGGGTGTTGGTGTCATTTTCCGCACGGGTAACCTGCTGTCTGAGAGAACCATGCGAGGTAGCCTTCAGACAAATACTGGCGTATTGGCAACATTTGTTTCGTTGTGGTAAACTTTGGTGGGAATCTCAATTCAAACATAAAGTATATTATACACTATGTTTGCATCCCATCCTGGCCGAACATTTGAAACTCAAATGAACGATGTAATGACATCACCTTAACGTATTCGATACATATAGGGTAGACTCGGTGTTTTTGCCCATTCCTCATGTGTAATCTGCTGTTTTTAGAGAACCATGCGAAGGAGCCTACAGACGAGTATTGACGAATTGTCGACATAGTGTCTCGTTGTTGCCAGAGAAAAGGAGCAAATGTTTTCCATTATTTTGTTTTTAGGCTCCAGTCTTTTCCCTCAATGCAAGGTGCTAGTTCTCGTTTCCGGTGCGGTCGCGATCATGTGCTCACCTCACTTAGATGTGCTTATTCTGGAGGAAATCGAGCCGAAAAATTTACCTTTCTCCAGAAATCGAATGTGGTACATCACACTTTTTCGTTATATGTTCTGAGCAGGGTGCTTACTGGCCGAACATTTGAAACTCAAATGAACGATTTAATGACATGACCTTAACGTAATCGATACATATAGGGTAGACTCATATAGGTGTTTTTTGCACATTCCTCATGGGTAATCTGCTGTTTTAGAGAACCATGCGAAGGAGCCTACAGACGAGTATTGACGAATTGTCGACATAGTGTCTCGTTGTTTCGAGAGAAAAGGAGCAAATGTTTCAATTTTCGTTTTTTGGCTCCAGTATTTTCCCTTAATGCAAGGTGTTTGTTCTCGGTTACGGTGCATTCGCGATCATGTGCTCACCTCACTTAGATGTGCATATTCTGGAGAAAATCGAGCCGAAAAATTTACCTTTCTGCAGAAATCGGGTGTGGTACATCAGAATTTTTCTTTATATGTTCAGAGCAGGGTGCTTATTGGGCGACCATTTGAAACTAATTTGAACGATGTAACGACATCACCTTAACGTATTAGATATATACAGGGTAGACTCGGTGTCGCTGTCATTTTCCGCACGGGTAACCTGCTGTCTGAGAGAACCATGCGAGGGAGCCTTCTGACGGACCATTTGAAACTCATTTGAACGATGTAACGACATCACCTTAACGTATTCGATATATATAGGGTAGACTCGATGTTGGTGTCATTTTCCGCACGGGTAACCTGCTGTCTGAGAGAACCATGCGAGGTAGCCTTCAGACAGATACTGGCGTATTGGCAACATTTGTTTCGTTGTGGTAAACTTTGGTGGAAATTTCAATTCAAACATAAACTATATTATACACTATGTTTGCATCCCATACTGGCCGAACATTTGAAACTCTAATTAACGATTTAATGACATGACCTTAACGTAATCGATACATATAGGGTAGACTCGGTGTTTTTTGCACATTCCTCATGGGTAATCTGCTGTTTTAGAGAACCATGCGAAGGAGCCTACAGACGAGTATTGACGAATTGTCGACATAGTGTCTCGTTGTTTCGAGAGAAAAGGAGCAAATGTTTCAATTTTCGTTTTTTGGCTCCAGTATTTTCCCTTAATGCAAGGTGTTTGTTCTCGGTTACGGTGCATTCGCGATCATGTGCTCACCTCACTTAGATGTGCATATTCTGGAGAAAATCGAGCCGAAAAATTTACCTTTCTGCAGAAATCGGGTGTGGTACATCAGACTTTTTCTTTATATGTTCAGAGCAGGGTGCTTATTGGGCGACCATTTGAAACTAATTTGAACGATGAAACGACATCACCTTAACGTATTAGATATATATAGGGTAGACTCGGTGTTTTTTGCACATTCCTCATGGGTAATCTGATGTTTTAGAGAACAATGCGAAGGAGCCTACAGACGAGTATTGACGAATTGTCGACATAGTGTCTCGTGGTTGCTAGAGAAAAGGAGCAAATGTTTCCCATTATTTTGTTTTTAGGCTCCGGTCTTTTCCCTCAATGCAAGGTGCTAGTTCTCGTTTCCGGTGCGGTCGCGATCATGTGCTCACCTCACTTAGATGTGCTTATTCTGGAGGAAATCGAGCCGAAAAATTTACCTTTCTCCAGAAATCGAATGTGGTACATCACACTTTTTCGTTATATGTTCTGAGCAGGGTGCTTTCTGGCCGAACATTTGAAACTCAAATGAACGATTTAATGACATGACCTTAACGTAATCGATACATATAGGGTAGACTCATATAGGTGTTTTTTGCACATTCCTCATGGGTAATCTGCTGTTTTAGAGAACCATGCGAAGGAGCCTACAGACGAGTATTGACGAATTGTCGACATAGTGTCTCGTTGTTTCGAGAGAAAAGGAGCAAATGTTTCAATTTTCGTTTTTTGGCTCCAGTATTTTCCCTTAATGCAAGGTGTTTGTTCTCGGTTACGGTGCATTCGCGATCATGTGCTCACCTCACTTAGATGTGCATATTCTGGAGAAAATCGAGCCGAAAAATTTACCTTTCTGCAGAAATCGGGTGTGGTACATCAGAATTTTTCTTTATTTGTTCAGAGCAGGGTGCTTATTGGGCGACCATTTGAAACTAATTTGAACGATGTAACGACATCACCTTAACGTATTAGATATATACAGGGTAGACTCGGTGTCGCTGTCATTTTCCGCACGGGTAACCTGCTGTCTGAGAGAACCATGCGAGGGAGCCTTCTGACGGACCATTTGAAACTCATTTGAACGATGTAACGACATCACCTTAACGTATTCGATATATATAGGGTAGACTCGATGTTGGTGTCATTTTCCGCACGGGTAACCTGCTGTCTGAGAGAACCATGCGAGGTAGCCTTCAGACAGATACTGGCGTATTGGCAACATTTGTTTCGTTGTGGTAAACTTTGGTGGAAATTTCAATTCAAACATAAACTGTATTATACACTATGTTTGCATCCCATACTGGCCGAACATTTGAAACTCTAATTAACGATTTAATGACATGACCTTAACGTAATCGATACATATAGGGTAGACTCGGTGTTTTTTGCACATTCCTCATGGGTAATCTGCTGTTTTAGAGAACCATGCGAAGGAGCCTACAGACGAGTATTGACGAATTGTCGACATAGTGTCTCGTTGTTTCGAGAGAAAAGGAGCAAATGTTTCAATTTTCGTTTTTTGGCTCCAGTATTTTCCCTTAATGCAAGGTGTTTGTTCTCGGTTACGGTGCATTCGCGATCATGTGCTCACCTCACTTAGATGTGCATATTCTGGAGAAAATCGAGCCGAAAAATTTACCTTTCTGCAGAAATCGGGTGTGGTACATCAGACTTTTTCTTTATATGTTCAGAGCAGGGTGCTTATTGGGCGACCATTTGAAACTAATTTGAACGATGAAACGACATCACCTTAACGTATTAGATATATATAGGGTAGACTCGGTGTTTTTTGCACATTCCTCATGGGTAATCTGATGTTTTAGAGAACAATGCGAAGGAGCCTACAGACGAGTATTGACGAATTGTCGACATAGTGTCTCGTGGTTGCTAGAGAAAAGGAGCAAATGTTTCCCATTATTTTGTTTTTAGGCTCCGGTCTTTTCCCTCAATGCAAGGTGCTAGTTCTCGTTTCCGGTGCGGTCGCGATCATGTGCTCACCTCACTTAGATGTGCTTATTCTGGAGGAAATCGAGCCGAAAAATTTACCTTTCTCCAGAAATCGAATGTGGTACATCACACTTTTTCGTTATATGTTCTGAGCAGGGTGCTTTCTGGCCGAACATTTGAAACTCAAATGAACGATTTAATGACATGACCTTAACGTAATCGATACATATAGGGTAGACTCATATAGGTGTTTTTTGCACATTCCTCATGGGTAATCTGCTGTTTTAGAGAACCATGCGAAGGAGCCTACAGACGAGTATTGACGAATTGTCGACATAGTGTCTCGTTGTTTCGAGAGAAAAGGAGCAAATGTTTCAATTTTCGTTTTTTGGCTCCAGTATTTTCCCTTAATGCAAGGTGTTTGTTCTCGGTTACGGTGCATTCGCGATCATGTGCTCACCTCACTTAGATGTGCATATTCTGGAGAAAATCGAGCCGAAAAATTTACCTTTCTGCAGAAATCGGGTGTGGTACATCAGAATTTTTCTTTATTTGTTCAGAGCAGGGTGCTTATTGGGCGACCATTTGAAACTAATTTGAACGATGTAACGACATCACCTTAACGTATTAGATATATACAGGGTAGACTCGGTGTCGCTGTCATTTTCCGCACGGGTAACCTGCTGTCTGAGAGAACCATGCGAGGGAGCCTTCTGACGGACCATTTGAAACTCATTTGAACGATGTAACGACATCACCTTAACGTATTCGATATATATAGGGTAGACTCGGTGTTGGTGTCATTTTCCGCACGGGTAACCTGCTGTCTGAGAGAACCATGCGAGGTAGCCTTCAGACAGATACTGGCGTATTGGCAACATTTGTTTCGTTGTGGTAAACTTTGGTGGGAATCTCAATTCAAACATAAACTATATTATACACTATGTTTGCATCCCATACTGGCCGAACATTTGAAACTCTAATTAACGATTTAATGACATGACCTTAACGTAATCGATACATATAGGGTAGACTCGGTGTTTTTTGCACATTCCTCATGGGTAATCTGCTGTTTTAGAGAACCATGCGAAGGAGCCTACAGACGAGTATTGACGAATTGTCGACATGTTTGTGTCTCGTTGTTTCGAGAGAAAAGGAGCAAATGTTTCAATTTTCTTTTTTTGGCTCCAGTATTTTCCCTTAATGCAAGGTGTTTGTTCTCGGTTACGGTGCATTCGCGATCATGTGCTCACCTCACTTAGATGTGCATATTCTGGAGAAAATCGAGCCGAAAAATTTACCTTTCCGCAGAAATCGGGTGTGGTACATCAGACTTTTTCTTTATATGTTCAGAGCAGGGTGCTTATTGGGCGACCATTTGAAACTAATTTGAACGATGTAACGACATCACCTTAACGTATTAGATATATATAGGGTAGACTCGGTGTCGCTGTCATTTTCCGCACGGGTAACCTGCTGTCTGAGAGAACCATGCGAGGGAGCCTACTGACGGACCATTTAAAACTAATTTGAACGATGTAACGACATCACCTTAACGTATTAGATATATATAGGGTAGACTCGGTGTCGCTGTCATTTTCCGCACGGGTAACCTGCTGTCTGAGAGAACCATGCGAGGGAGCCTTCTGACGGATATTGGCGTATTGGCAACATTTGTCTCGTTGTGGGAAACTTTGGTGGGAATCTCAATTCAAACATTAACCATATTATACACTATGTTTGCATCCCATCCTCAAAATAAAGAGCTTATCAATTCCATGTCGCAATATAAATGTTCTTAACACAATTCACAATGGAGTATGCTTAGACTGAGTAAAAAATTCCCTCATCCAATGTTTAATGGAGTAAAAGTTTTTGAATCATTAATGCCTCATTAAATCTTATGCAGCGCAAAGATTTAAAGACTTCAAATACAAAGTTCAAAATACACTGAATACAACACCATGAAAAGTGGATGAATTGCAATCGGTGAGGTATGCACATGTAAGCTGCAAAGCTGAAGTACTGTGCTTTATTAAGAGAATTTTTTTAGGAGGGATATTCCTGCGCGGGCCCTAAGCCTCTGGTTGGCTTACTAAGTGTTCTTTATATGTTCAGAGCAGGGTGCTTATTGGGCGACCATTTGAAACTCATTTGAACGATGTAACGACATCACCTTAACGTATTCGATATATATAGGGTAGACTGGGTGTTGGTGTCATTTTCCGCACGGGTAACCTGCTGTCTGAGAGAACCATGCGAGGTAGCCTTCAGACAAATACTGGCGTATTGGCAACATTTGTTTTGTTGTGGTAAACTTTGGTGGGAATCTCAATTCAAACATAAAGTATATTATACACTATGTTTGCATCCCATCCTGGCCGAACATTTGAAACTCAAATGAACGATGTAATGACATCACCTTAACGTAATCGATACATATAGGGTAAACTTGGTGTTTTTTGCACATTCCTCATGTGTAATGTGCTGTTTTAGAGAACCATGCGAAGGAGCCTACAGACGAGTATTGACGAATTGTCGACATAGTGTCTCGTTGTTTCGAGAGAAAAGGAGCAAATGTTTCAATTTGTTTCTCGGGTACGGTGCATTCGCGATCATGTGCTCACCTCACTTAGATGTGATAATTCTGGAGAAAATCTAGCCGAAAAATTTACCTTTCTGCAGAAATCGGGTGTGGTACATCAGACTTTTTCTTTATATGTTCAGAGCAGGGTGCTTATTGGGCGACCATTTGAAACTAATTTGAACGATGAAACGACATCACCTTAATGTATTAGATATATATAGGTCGACTCGGTGTCGCTGTCAGTTTCCGCACGGGTAACCAGCTGTCTGAGAGAACCATGCGAGGGAGCTTTCTGACGGATATTGGCGTATTGGCAACATTTGTCTCGTTGTGGGAAACTTTGGTGGGAATCTCAATTCAAACATTAACTATATTATACATGTTTGCATCCCATCCTCAAAATAAAGAGCTTATCAATTACATGTCGCAATATAAATGTTCTTAACACAATTAACAATGGAGTATGCTTAGACTGAGTAAAAACTTCCCTCATCCAATGTTTAATGGAGTAAAATTTGTTAAATCATTAATGCCTCATTAAATCTTATGCAGTGCAAAGATTTAAAGACTTCAAATACAAAGTTCAAAATACACTGAATTCAACACCATGAAAAGTGGATGAATTGCAATCGGTGAGGTATGCACATGTAAGCTGCAAAGCTGAAGTACTGTGCTTTATTAAAAGAATTTTTTTAGGAGGGATATTCCTGCGCGGGCCATAAGCCTCTGGTTGGCTTACTAAGTGTTCTTTATATGTTCTGAGCAGGGTGCTTATTGGGCGACCATTTGAAACTCATTTGAACGATGTTAGGACATCACCTTAACGTATTCGATATATATAGGGTAGACTGGGTGTTGGTGTCATTTTCCGCACGGGTAACCTGCTGTCTGAGAGAACCATGCGAGGTAGCCTTCTGACAGATACTGGCGTATTGGCAACATTTGTTTCGTTGTGGTAAACTTTGGTGGGAATCTCAATTCAAACATAAGCTATATTATATACTATGTTTGCATCCCATCCTGGCCGAACATTTGAAACTCAAATGAACGATTTAATGACAGGACCTTAACGTAATCGATACATATAGGGTAGACTCATATAGGTGTTTTTTGCACATTCCTCATGGGTAATCTGCTGTTTTAGAGAACCATGCGAAGGAGCCTACAGACGAGTATTGACGAATTGTCGACATGTTTGTGTCTCGTTGTTTCGAGAGAAAAGGAGCAAATGTTTCAATTTTCGTTTTTTGGCTTCAGTATTTTCCCTTAATGCAAGGTGTTTGTTCTCGGTTACGGTGCATTCGCGATCATGTGCTCACCTCACTTAGATGTGCATATTCTGGATAAAATCGAGCCGAAAAATTTACCTTTCTGCAGAAATCGGGTGTGGTACATCAGACTTTTTCTTTATATGTTCTGAGCAGGGTGCTTATTGGGCGACCATTTGAAACTAATTTGAACGATGAAACGACATCACCTTAACGTATTAGATATATATAGGTAGACTCGGTGTCGCTGTCATTTTCCGCACGGGTAACCAGCTGTCTGAGAGAACCATGCGAGGGAGCTTTCTGACGGATATTGGCGTATTGGCAACATTTGTCTCGTTGTGGGAAACTTTGGTGGGAATCTCAATTCA
Organism: Procambarus clarkii; assembly: GCF_040958095.1. NCBI lineage: Eukaryota > Metazoa > Arthropoda > Malacostraca > Decapoda > Cambaridae > Procambarus > Procambarus clarkii. The sequence goes on along the minus strand of NC_091220.1, from coordinate 30,637,108 downwards.
AACATTAACTATATTATACATGTTTGCATCCCATCCTCAAAATAAAGAGCTTATCAATTACATGTCGCAATATAAATGTTCTTAACACAATTAACAATGGAGTATGCTTAGACTGAGTAAAAACTTCCCTCATCCAATGTTTAATGGAGTAAAATTTGTTGAATCATTAATGCCTCATTAAATCTTATGCAGCGCAAAGATTTAAAGACTTCAAATACAAAGTTCAAAATACACTGAATTCAACACCATGAAAAGTGGATGAATTGCAATCGGTGAGGTATGCACATGTAAGCTGCAAAGCTGAAGTACTGTGCTTTATTAAAAGAATTTTTTTAGGAGGGATATTCCTGCGCGGGCCCTAAGCCTCTGGTTGGCTTACTAAGTGTTCTTTATATGTTCAGAGCAGGGTGCTTATTGGGCGACCATTTGAAACTCATTTGAACGATCTAACGACATCACCTTAACGTATTCGATATATATAGGGTAGACTGGGTGTTGGTGTCATTTTCCGCACGGGTAACCTGCTGTCTGAGAGAACCAGGCGAGGTAGCCTTCTGACAGATACTGGCGTATTGGCAACATTTGTTTCGTTGTGGTAAACTTTGGTGGGAATCTCAACTCAAACATAAGCTATATTATACACTATGTTTGCATCCCATCCTGGCCGAACATTTGAAACTCAAATGAACAATGTAATGACATCACCTTAACGTAATCGATACATATAGGGTAGACTCAGTGTTTTTTGCACATTCCTCATGGGTAATCTGCTGTTTTAGAGAACCATGCGAAGGAGCCTACAGACGAGTATTGACGAATTGTCGACATAGTGTCTCGTTGTTTCGAGAGAAAAGGAGCAAATGTTTCAATTTTCGTTTTTTGGCTCCAGTATTTTACCTTAATGCAAGGTGTTTGTTCTCGGTTACGGTGCATTCGCGATCATGTGCTCACCTCATTTAGATGTGCTTATTCTGGAGAAAATCGAGCCGAAAAATTTACCTTTCTGCAGAAATCGGGTGTGGTACATCAGACTTTTTCTTTATATGTTCAGAGCAGGGTGCTTATTGGGCGACCATTTGAAACTAATTTGAACGATGAAACGACATCACCTCAACGTATTAGATATATATAGGGTAGACTCGGTGTCGCTGTCATTTTCCGCACGGGTAACCTGCTGTCTGAGAGAACCATGCAAGGGAGCCTTCTGACTTTCCATTTGAAACTAATTTGAACGATGTAACGACATCACCTTAAAGTATTAGATATATATAGGGTAGACTCGGTGTCGCTGTCATTTTCCGCACTGGTAATCTGCTGTCTGAGAGAACCATGCGAGGTAGCCTTCAGACGGATACTGGCGTATTGGCAACATTTGTTTCGTTGTGGTAAACTTTGGTGGGAATCTCAATTCAAACATAAACTATATTATACACTATGTTTGCATCCCATCCTGGCCGAACATTTGAAACTCAAATGAACGATGTAATGACATCACCTTAACGTATTCGATACATATAGGGTAAACTTGGTGTTTTTTGCACATTCCTCATGTGTAATGTGCTGTTTTAGAGAACCATGCGAAGGAGCCTACAGACGAGTATTGACGAATTGTCGACATAGTGTCTCGTTGTTTCGAGAGAAAAGGAGCAAATGTTTCAATTTGTTTCTCGGTTACGGTGCATTCGCGACCATGTGCTCACCTCACTTAGATGTGATTATTCTGGAGAAAATCGAGCCGAAAAATTTACCTTTCTGCAGAAATCGGGTGTGGTACATCAGACTTTTTCTTTATATGTTCAGAGCAGGGTGCTTATTGGGCGACCATTTGAAACTAATTTGAACGATGTAACGACATCACCTTAACGTATTAGATATATATAGGGTAGACTCGGTGTCGCTGTCATTTTCCGCACGGGTAACCTGCTGTCTGAGAGAACCATGCAAGGGAGCCTTCTGACTTACCATTTGAAACTAATTTGAACGATGTAACGACATCACCGTAAAGTATTAGATATATATAGGGTAGACTCGGTGTCGCTGTCATTTTCCGCACTGGTAATCTGCTGTCTGAGAGAACCATGCGAGGTAACCTTCAGACGGATACTGGCGTATTGGCAACATTTGTTTCGTTGTGGTAAACTTTGGTGGGAATCTCAATTCAAACATAAACTATATTATACACTATGTTTGCATCCCATCCTGGCCGAACATTTGAAACTCAAATGAACGATGTAATGACATCACCTTAACGTATTCGATACATATAGGGTAAACTTGGTGTTTTTTGCACATTCCTCATGTGTAATGTGCTGTTTTAGAGAACCATGCGAAGGAGCCTACTGACGAGTATTGACGAATTGTCGACATAGTGTCTCGTTGTTTCGAGAGAAAAGGAGCAAATGTTTCAATTTGTTTCTCGGTTACGGTGCATTCGCGATCATGTGCTCACCTCACTTAGATGTGATTATTCTGGAGAAAATCTAGCCGAAAAATTTACCTTTCTGCAGAAATCGGGTGTGGTACATCAGACTTTTTCTTTATATGTTCTGAGCAGGGTGCTTATTGGGCGACCATTTGAAACTAATTTGAACGATGTAATGACATCACCTTAACGTATTCTATACATATAGGGTAGACTCGGTGTTTTTTGCCCATTCCTCATGTGTAATCTGCTGTTTTTAGAGAACCATGCGAAGGAGCCTACAGACGAGTATTGAGGAATTGTCGACATAGTGTCTCGTTGTTGCCAGAGAAAAGGAGCAAATGTTTCCCATTATTTTGTTTTTAGGCTCCAGTCTTTTCCCTCAATGCAAGGTGCTAGTTCTCGTTTCCGGTGCGGTCGCGATCATGTGCTCACCTCACTTAGATGTGCTTATTCTGGAGGAAATCGAGCCGAAAAATTTACCTTTCTCCAGAAATCGAATGTGGTACATCACACTTTTTCGTTATATGTTCTGAGCAGGGTGCTTACTGGCCGAACATTTGAAACTCAAATGAACGATTTAATGACAGGACCTTAACGTAATCGATACATATAGGGTAGACTCATATAGGTGTTTTTTGCACATTCCTCATGGGTAATCTGCTGTTTTAGAGAACCATGCGAAGGAGCCTACAGACGAGTATTGACGAATTGTCGACATGTTTGTGTCTCGTTGTTTCGAGAGAAAAGGAGCAAATGTTTCAATTTTCGTTTTTTGGCTCCAGTATTTTCCCTTAATGCAAGGTGTTTGTTCTCGGTTACGGTGCATTCGCGATCATGTGCTCACCTCACTTAGATGTGCATATTCTGGAGAAAATCGAGCCGAAAAATTTACCTTTCCGCAGAAATCGGGTGTGGTACATCAGACTTTTTCTTTATATGTTCAGAGCAGGGTGCTTATTGGGCGACCATTTGAAACTAATTTGAACGATGTAACGACATCACCTTAACGTATTAGATATATATAGGGTAGACTCGGTGTCGCTGTCATTTTCCGCACGGGTAACCTGCTGTCTGAGAGAACCATGCGAGGTAGCCTACTGACGGACCATTTGAAACTAATTTGAACGATGTAACGACATCACCTTAACGTATTAGATATATATAGGGTAGACTCGGTGTCGCTGTCATTTTCCGCACGGGTAACCTGCTGTCTGAGAGAACCATGCGAGGGAGCCTTCTGACGGATATTGGCGTATTGGCAACATTTGTCTCGTTGTGGGAAACTTTGGTGGGAATCTCAATTCAAACATTAACCATATTATACACTATGTTTGCATCCCATCCTCAAAATAAAGAGCTTATCAATTCCATGTCGCAATATAAATGTTCTTAACACAATTCACAATGGAGTATGCTTAGACTGAGTAAAAAATTCCCTCATCCAATGTTTAATGGAGTAAAAGTTTTTGAATCATTAATGCCTCATTAAATCTTATGCAGCGCAAAGATTTAAAGACTTCAAATACAAAGTTCAAAGTACACTGAATACAACACCATGAAAAGTGGATGAATTGCAATCGGTGAGGTATGCACATGTAAGCTGCAAAGCTGAAGTACTGTGCTTTATTAAAAGAATTTTTTTAGGAGGGATATTCCTGCGCGGGCCCTAAGCCTCTGGTTGGCTTACTAAGTGTTCTTTATATGTTCAGAGCAGGGTGCTTATTGGGCGACCATTTGAAACTCATTTGAACGATGTAACGACATCACCTTAACGTATTCGATATATATAGGGTAGACTGGGTGTTGGTGTCATTTTCCGCACGGGTAACCTGCTGTCTGAGAGAACCATGCGAGGTAGCCTTCAGACAAATACTGGCGTATTGGCAACATTTGTTTCGTTGTGGTAAACTTTGGTGGGAATCACAATTCAAACATAAAGTATATTATACACTATGTTTGCATCCCATCCTGGCCGAACATTTGAAACTCAAATGAACGATGTAATGACATCACCTTAACGTATTCGATACATATAGGGTAGACTCGGTGTTTTTTGCCCATTCCTCATGTGTAATCTGCTGTTTTTAGAGAACCATGCGAAGGAGCCTACAGACGAGTATTGACGAATTGTCGACATAGTGTCTCGTTGTTGCCAGAGAAAAGGAGCAAATGTTTCCCATTATTTTGTTTTTAGGCTCCAGTCTTTTCCCTCAATGTAAGGTGCTAGTTCTCGTTTCCGGTGCGGTCGCGATCATGTGCTCACCTCACTTAGATGTGCTTATTCTGGAGGAAATCGAGCAGAAAAATTTACCTTTCTCCAGAAATCGAATGTGATACATCACACTTTTTCGTTATATGTTCTGAGCAGGGTGCTTACTGGCCGAACATTTGAAACTCAAATGAACGATTTAATGACATGACCTTAACGTAATCGATACATATAGGGTAGACTCAGTGTTTTTTGCACATTCCTCATGGGTAATCTGCTGTTTTAGAGAACCATGCGAAGGAGCCTACAGACGAGTATTGACGAATTGTCGACATAGTGTCTCGTTGTTTCGAGAGAAAAGGAGCAAATGTTTCAATTTTCGTTTTTTGGCTCCAGTTTTGTACCTTAATGCAAGGTGTTTGTTCTCGGTTACGGTGCATTCGCGATCATGTGCTCACCTCATTTAGATGTGCTTATTCTGGAGAAAATCGAGCCGAAAAATTTACCTTTCTGCAGAAATCGGGTGTGGTACATCAGACTTTTTCTTTATATGTTCAGAGCAGGGTGCTTATTGGGCGACCATTTGAAACTAATTTGAACGATGTAACGACATCACCTTAACGTATTAGATATATATAGGGTAGACTCGGTGTCGCTGTCATTTTCCGCACTGGTAATCTGCTGTCTGAGAGAACCATGCGAGGTAGCCTTCAGACAAATACTGGCGTATTGGCAACATTTGTTTCGTTGTGGTAAACTTTGGTGGGAATCTCAATTCAAACATAAAGTATATTATACACTATGTTTGCATCCCATTCTGGCCGAACATTTGAAACTCAAATGAACGATGTAATGACATCACCTTAACGTATTCTATACATATAGGGTAGACTCGGTGTTTTTTTGCCCATTCCTCATGTGTAATCTGCTGTTTTTAGAGAACCATGCGAAGGAGCCTACAGACGAGTATTGACGAATTGTCGACATAGTGTCTCGTTGTTGCCAGAGAAAAGGAGCAAATGTTTCCCATTATTTTGTTTTTAGGCTCCAGTCTTTTCCCTCAATGCAAGGTGCTAGTTCTCGTTTCCGGTGCGGTCGCGATCATGTGCTCACCTCACTTAGATGTGCTTATTCTGGAGGAAATCGAGCCGAAAAATTTACCTTTCTCCAGAAATCGAATGTGGTACATCACACTTTTTCGTTATATGTTCTGAGCAGGGTGCTTACTGGCCGAACATTTGAAACTCAAATGAACGATTTAATGACAGGACCTTAACGTAATCGATACATATAGGGTAGACTCATATAGGTGTTTTTTGCACATTCCTCATGGGTAATCTGCTGTTTTAGAGAACCATGCGAAGGAGCCTACAGACGAGTATTGACGAATTGTCGACATGTTTGTGTCTCGTTGTTTCGAGAGAAAAGGAGCAAATGTTTCAATTTTCGTTTTTTGGCTTCAGTATTTTCCCTTAATGCAAGGTGTTTGTTCTCGGTTACGGTGCATTCGCGATCATGTGCTCACCTCACTTAGATGTGCATATTCTGGATAAAATCGAGCCGAAAAATTTACCTTTCTGCAGAAATCGGGTGTGGTACATCAGACTTTTTCTTTATATGTTCTGAGCAGGGTGCTTATTGGGCGACCATTTGAAACTAATTTGAACGATGAAACGACATCACCTTAACGTATTAGATATATATAGGTAGACTCGGTGTCGCTGTCATTTTCCGCACGGGTAACCAGCTGTCTGAGAGAACCATGCGAGGGAGCTTTCTGACGGATATTGGCGTATTGGCAACATTTGTCTCGTTGTGGGAAACTTTGGTGGGAATCTCAATTCAAACATTAACTATATTATACATGTTTGCATCCCATCCTCAAAATAAAGAGCTTATCAATTACATGTCGCAATATAAATGTTCTTAACACAATTAACAATGGAGTATGCTTAGACTGAGTAAAAACTTCCCTCATCCAATGTTTAATGGAGTAAAATTTGTTGAATCATTAATGCCTCATTAAATCTTATGCAGCGCAAAGATTTAAAGACTTCAAATACAAAGTTCAAAATACACTGAATTCAACACCATGAAAAGTGGATGAATTGCAATCGGTGAGGTATGCACATGTAAGCTGCAAAGCTGAAGTACTGTGCTTTATTAAAAGAATTTTTTTAGGAGGGATATTCCTGCGCGGGCCCTAAGCCTCTGGTTGGCTTACTAAGTGTTCTTTATATGTTCAGAGCAGGGTGCTTATTGGGCGACCATTTGAAACTCATTTGAACGATCTAACGACATCACCTTAACGTATTCGATATATATAGGGTAGACTGGGTGTTGGTGTCATTTTCCGCACGGGTAACCTGCTGTCTGAGAGAACCAGGCGAGGTAGCCTTCTGACAGATACTGGCGTATTGGCAACATTTGTTTCGTTGTGGTAAACTTTGGTGGGAATCTCAACTCAAACATAAGCTATATTATACACTATGTTTGCATCCCATCCTGGCCGAACATTTGAAACTCAAATGAACAATGTAATGACATCACCTTAACGTAATCGATACATATAGGGTAGACTCAGTGTTTTTTGCACATTCCTCATGGGTAATCTGCTGTTTTAGAGAACCATGCGAAGGAGCCTACAGACGAGTATTGACGAATTGTCGACATAGTGTCTCGTTGTTTCGAGAGAAAAGGAGCAAATGTTTCAATTTTCGTTTTTTGGCTCCAGTATTTTACCTTAATGCAAGGTGTTTGTTCTCGGTTACGGTGCATTCGCGATCATGTGCTCACCTCATTTAGATGTGCTTATTCTGGAGAAAATCGAGCCGAAAAATTTACCTTTCTGCAGAAATCGGGTGTGGTACATCAGACTTTTTCTTTATATGTTCAGAGCAGGGTGCTTATTGGGCGACCATTTGAAACTAATTTGAACGATGAAACGACATCACCTTAACGTATTAGATATATATAGGGTAGACTCGGTGTCGCTGTCATTTTCCGCACGGGTAACCTGCTGTCTGAGAGAACCATGCAAGGGAGCCTTCTGACTTTCCATTTGAAACTAATTTGAACGATGTAACGACATCACCTTAAAGTATTAGATATATATAGGGTAGACTCGGTGTCGCTGTCATTTTCCGCACTGGTAATCTGCTGTCTGAGAGAACCATGCGAGGTAGCCTTCAGACGGATACTGGCGTATTGGCAACATTTGTTTCGTTGTGGTAAACTTTGGTGGGAATCTCAATTCAAACATAAACTATATTATACACTATGTTTGCATCCCATCCTGGCCGAACATTTGAAACTCAAATGAACGATGTAATGACATCACCTTAACGTATTCGATACATATAGGGTAAACTTGGTGTTTTTTGCACATTCCTCATGTGTAATGTGCTGTTTTAGAGAACCATGCGAAGGAGCCTACAGACGAGTATTGACGAATTGTCGACATAGTGTCTCGTTGTTTCGAGAGAAAAGGAGCAAATGTTTCAATTTATTTCTCGGTTACGGTGCATTCGCGATCATGTGCTCACCTCACTTAGATGTGATTATTCTGGAGAAAATCTAGCCGAAAAATTTACCTTTCTGCAGAAATCGGGTGTGGTACAGCAGACTTTTTCTTTATACGTTCAGAGCAGGGTGCTTATTGGGCGACCATTTGAAACTAATTTGAACGATGAAACGACATCACCTTAACGTATTAGATATATATAGGTAGACTCGGTGTCGCTGTCATTTTCCGCACGGGTAACCTGCTGTCTGAGAGAACCATGCGAGGGAGCTTTCTGACGGACCATTTGAAACTAATTTGAACGATGTAACGACATCACCTTAACGTATTAGATATATATAGGGTAGACTTGGTGTCGCTGTCATTTTCCGCACGGGTAACCTGCTGTCTGAGAGAACCATGCGAGGGAGCTTTCTGACGGACCATTTGAAACTAATTTGAACGATGTAACGACATCACCTTAACGTATTAGATATATATAGGGTAGACTCGGTGTCGCTGTCAGTTTCCGCACGGGTAACCAGCTGTCTGAGAGAACCATGCGAGGGAGCTTTCTGACGGATATTGGCGTATTGGCAACATTTGTCTCGTTGTGGGAAACTTTGGTGGGAATCTCAATTCAAACATTAACTATATTATACATGTTTGCATCCCATCCTCAAAATAAAGAGCTTATCAATTACATGTCGCAATATAAATGTTCTTAAAACAATTAACAATGGAGTATGCTTAGACTGAGTAAAAACTTCCCTCATCCAATGTTTAATGGAGTAAAATTTGTTGAATCATTAATGCCTCATTAAATCTTATGCAGCGCAAAGATTTAAAGACTTCAAATACAAAGTTCAAAATACACTGAATTCAACACCATGAAAAGTGGATGAATTGCAATCGGTGAGGTATGCACATGTAAGCTGCAAAGCTGAAGTACTGTGCTTTATTAAAAGAATTTTTTTAGGAGGGATATTCCTGCGCGGGCCCTAAGCCTCTGGTTGGCTTACTAAGTGTTCTTTATATGTTCTGAGCAGGGTGCTTATTGGGCGACCATTTGAAACTCATTTGAACGATGTAACTACATCACCTTAACGTATTCGATATATATATGGTAGACTGGGTGTTGGTGTCATTTTCCGCACGGGTAACCTGCTGTCTGAGAGAACCATGCGAGGTAGCCTTCAGACAAATACTGGCGTATTGGCAACATTTGTTTCGTTGTGGTAAACTTTGGTGGGAATCTCAATTCAAACATAAAGTATATTATACACTATGTTTGCATCCCATCCTGGCCGAACATTTGAAACTCAAATGAACGATGTAATGACATCACCTTAACGTATTCTATACATATAGGGTAGACTCGGTGTTTTTTGCCCATTCCTCATGTGTAATCTGCTGTTTTTAGAGAACTATGCGAAGGAGCCTACAGACGAGTATTGACGAATTGTCGACATAGTGTCTCGTTGTTTCGAGAGAAAAGGAGCAAATGTTTCAATTTGTTTCTCGGTTACGGTGCATTCGCGACCATGTGCTCACCTCACTTAGATGTGATTATTCTGGAGAAAATCGAGCCGAAAAATTTACCTTTCTGCAGAAATCGGGTGTGGTACATCAGACTTTTTCTTTATATGTTCAGAGCAGGGTGCTTATTGGGCGACCATTTGAAACTAATTTGAACGATGTAACGACATCACCTTAACGTATTAGATATATATAGGGTAGACTCGGTGTCGCTGTCATTTTCCGCACGGGTAACCTGCTGTCTGAGAGAACCATGCAAGGGAGCCTTCTGACTTACCATTTGAAACTAATTTGAACGATGTAACGACATCACCGTAAAGTATTAGATATATATAGGGTAGACTCGGTGTCGCTGTCATTTTCCGCACTGGTAATCTGCTGTCTGAGAGAACCATGCGAGGTAACCTTCAGACGGATACTGGCGTATTGGCAACATTTGTTTCGTTGTGGTAAACTTTGGTGGGAATCTCAATTCAAACATAAACTATATTATACACTATGTTTGCATCCCATCCTGGCCGAACATTTGAAACTCAAATGAACGATGTAATGACATCACCTTAACGTATTCGATACATATAGGGTAAACTTGGTGTTTTTTGCACATTCCTCATGTGTAATGTGCTGTTTTAGAGAACCATGCGAAGGAGCCTACTGACGAGTATTGACGAATTGTCGACATAGTGTCTCGTTGTTTCGAGAGAAAAGGAGCAAATGTTTCAATTTGTTTCTCGGTTACGGTGCATTCGCGATCATGTGCTCACCTCACTTAGATGTGATTATTCTGGAGAAAATCTAGCCGAAAAATTTACCTTTCTGCAGAAATCGGGTGTGGTACATCAGACTTTTTCTTTATATGTTCTGAGCAGGGTGCTTATTGGGCGACCATTTGAAACTAATTTGAACGATGTAATGACATCACCTTAACGTATTCTATACATATAGGGTAGACTCGGTGTTTTTTGCCCATTCCTCATGTGTAATCTGCTGTTTTTAGAGAACCATGCGAAGGAGCCTACAGACGAGTATTGAGGAATTGTCGACATAGTGTCTCGTTGTTGCCAGAGAAAAGGAGCAAATGTTTCCCATTATTTTGTTTTTAGGCTCCAGTCTTTTCCCTCAATGCAAGGTGCTAGTTCTCGTTTCCGGTGCGGTCGCGATCATGTGCTCACCTCACTTAGATGTGCTTATTCTGGAGGAAATCGAGCCGAAAAATTTACCTTTCTCCAGAAATCGAATGTGGTACATCACACTTTTTCGTTATATGTTCTGAGCAGGGTGCTTACTGGCCGAACATTTGAAACTCAAATGAACGATTTAATGACAGGACCTTAACGTAATCGATACATATAGGGTAGACTCATATAGGTGTTTTTTGCACATTCCTCATGGGTAATCTGCTGTTTTAGAGAACCATGCGAAGGAGCCTACAGACGAGTATTGACGAATTGTCGACATGTTTGTGTCTCGTTGTTTCGAGAGAAAAGGAGCAAATGTTTCAATTTTCGTTTTTTGGCTCCAGTATTTTCCCTTAATGCAAGGTGTTTGTTCTCGGTTACGGTGCATTCGCGATCATGTGCTCACCTCACTTAGATGTGCATATTCTGGAGAAAATCGAGCCGAAAAATTTACCTTTCCGCAGAAATCGGGTGTGGTACATCAGACTTTTTCTTTATATGTTCAGAGCAGGGTGCTTATTGGGCGACCATTTGAAACTAATTTGAACGATGTAACGACATCACCTTAACGTATTAGATATATATAGGGTAGACTCGGTGTCGCTGTCATTTTCCGCACGGGTAACCTGCTGTCTGAGAGAACCATGCGAGGTAGCCTACTGACGGACCATTTGAAACTAATTTGAACGATGTAACGACATCACCTTAACGTATTAGATATATATAGGGTAGACTCGGTGTCGCTGTCATTTTCCGCACGGGTAACCTGCTGTCTGAGAGAACCATGCGAGGGAGCCTTCTGACGGATATTGGCGTATTGGCAACATTTGTCTCGTTGTGGGAAACTTTGGTGGGAATCTCAATTCAAACATTAACCATATTATACACTATGTTTGCATCCCATCCTCAAAATAAAGAGCTTATCAATTCCATGTCGCAATATAAATGTTCTTAACACAATTCACAATGGAGTATGCTTAGACTGAGTAAAAAATTCCCTCATCCAATGTTTAATGGAGTAAAAGTTTTTGAATCATTAATGCCTCATTAAATCTTATGCAGCGCAAAGATTTAAAGACTTCAAATACAAAGTTCAAAGTACACTGAATACAACACCATGAAAAGTGGATGAATTGCAATCGGTGAGGTATGCACATGTAAGCTGCAAAGCTGAAGTACTGTGCTTTATTAAAAGAATTTTTTTAGGAGGGATATTCCTGCGCGGGCCCTAAGCCTCTGGTTGGCTTACTAAGTGTTCTTTATATGTTCAGAGCAGGGTGCTTATTGGGCGACCATTTGAAACTCATTTGAACGATGTAACGACATCACCTTAACGTATTCGATATATATAGGGTAGACTGGGTGTTGGTGTCATTTTCCGCACGGGTAACCTGCTGTCTGAGAGAACCATGCGAGGTAGCCTTCAGACAAATACTGGCGTATTGGCAACATTTGTTTCGTTGTGGTAAACTTTGGTGGGAATCACAATTCAAACATAAAGTATATTATACACTATGTTTGCATCCCATCCTGGCCGAACATTTGAAACTCAAATGAACGATGTAATGACATCACCTTAACGTATTCGATACATATAGGGTAGACTCGGTGTTTTTTGCCCATTCCTCATGTGTAATCTGCTGTTTTTAGAGAACCATGCGAAGGAGCCTACAGACGAGTATTGACGAATTGTCGACATAGTGTCTCGTTGTTGCCAGAGAAAAGGAGCAAATGTTTCCCATTATTTTGTTTTTAGGCTCCAGTCTTTTCCCTCAATGTAAGGTGCTAGTTCTCGTTTCCGGTGCGGTCGCGATCATGTGCTCACCTCACTTAGATGTGCTTATTCTGGAGGAAATCGAGCAGAAAAATTTACCTTTCTCCAGAAATCGAATGTGATACATCACACTTTTTCGTTATATGTTCTGAGCAGGGTGCTTACTGGCCGAACATTTGAAACTCAAATGAACGATTTAATGACATGACCTTAACGTAATCGATACATATAGGGTAGACTCAGTGTTTTTTGCACATTCCTCATGGGTAATCTGCTGTTTTAGAGAACCATGCGAAGGAGCCTACAGACGAGTATTGACGAATTGTCGACATAGTGTCTCGTTGTTTCGAGAGAAAAGGAGCAAATGTTTCAATTTTCGTTTTTTGGCTCCAGTTTTGTACCTTAATGCAAGGTGTTTGTTCTCGGTTACGGTGCATTCGCGATCATGTGCTCACCTCATTTAGATGTGCTTATTCTGGAGAAAATCGAGCCGAAAAATTTACCTTTCTGCAGAAATCGGGTGTGGTACATCAGACTTTTTCTTTATATGTTCAGAGCAGGGTGCTTATTGGGCGACCATTTGAAACTAATTTGAACGATGTAACGACATCACCTTAACGTATTAGATATATATAGGGTAGACTCGGTGTCGCTGTCATTTTCCGCACTGGTAATCTGCTGTCTGAGAGAACCATGCGAGGTAGCCTTCAGACAAATACTGGCGTATTGGCAACATTTGTTTCGTTGTGGTAAACTTTGGTGGGAATCTCAATTCAAACATAAAGTATATTATACACTATGTTTGCATCCCATTCTGGCCGAACATTTGAAACTCAAATGAACGATGTAATGACATCACCTTAACGTATTCTATACATATAGGGTAGACTCGGTGTTTTTTTGCCCATTCCTCATGTGTAATCTGCTGTTTTTAGAGAACCATGCGAAGGAGCCTACAGACGAGTATTGACGAATTGTCGACATAGTGTCTCGTTGTTGCCAGAGAAAAGGAGCAAATGTTTCCCATTATTTTGTTTTTAGGCTCCAGTCTTTTCCCTCAATGCAAGGTGCTAGTTCTCGTTTCCGGTGCGGTCGCGATCATGTGCTCACCTCACTTAGATGTGCTTATTCTGGAGGAAATCGAGCCGAAAAATTTACCTTTCTCCAGAAATCGAATGTGGTACATCACACTTTTTCGTTATATGTTCTGAGCAGGGTGCTTACTGGCCGAACATTTGAAACTCAAATGAACGATTTAATGACAGGACCTTAACGTAATCGATACATATAGGGTAGACTCATATAGGTGTTTTTTGCACATTCCTCATGGGTAATCTGCTGTTTTAGAGAACCATGCGAAGGAGCCTACAGACGAGTATTGACGAATTGTCGACATGTTTGTGTCTCGTTGTTTCGAGAGAAAAGGAGCAAATGTTTCAATTTTCGTTTTTTGGCTTCAGTATTTTCCCTTAATGCAAGGTGTTTGTTCTCGGTTACGGTGCATTCGCGATCATGTGCTCACCTCACTTAGATGTGCATATTCTGGATAAAATCGAGCCGAAAAATTTACCTTTCTGCAGAAATCGGGTGTGGTACATCAGACTTTTTCTTTATATGTTCTGAGCAGGGTGCTTATTGGGCGACCATTTGAAACTAATTTGAACGATGAAACGACATCACCTTAACGTATTAGATATATATAGGTAGACTCGGTGTCGCTGTCATTTTCCGCACGGGTAACCAGCTGTCTGAGAGAACCATGCGAGGGAGCTTTCTGACGGATATTGGCGTATTGGCAACATTTGTCTCGTTGTGGGAAACTTTGGTGGGAATCTCAATTCAAACATTAACTATATTATACATGTTTGCATCCCATCCTCAAAATAAAGAGCTTATCAATTACATGTCGCAATATAAATGTTCTTAACACAATTAACAATGGAGTATGCTTAGACTGAGTAAAAACTTCCCTCATCCAATGTTTAATGGAGTAAAATTTGTTGAATCATTAATGCCTCATTAAATCTTATGCAGCGCAAAGATTTAAAGACTTCAAATACAAAGTTCAAAATACACTGAATTCAACACCATGAAAAGTGGATGAATTGCAATCGGTGAGGTATGCACATGTAAGCTGCAAAGCTGAAGTACTGTGCTTTATTAAAAGAATTTTTTTAGGAGGGATATTCCTGCGCGGGCCCTAAGCCTCTGGTTGGCTTACTAAGTGTTCTTTATATGTTCAGAGCAGGGTGCTTATTGGGCGACCATTTGAAACTCATTTGAACGATCTAACGACATCACCTTAACGTATTCGATATATATAGGGTAGACTGGGTGTTGGTGTCATTTTCCGCACGGGTAACCTGCTGTCTGAGAGAACCAGGCGAGGTAGCCTTCTGACAGATACTGGCGTATTGGCAACATTTGTTTCGTTGTGGTAAACTTTGGTGGGAATCTCAACTCAAACATAAGCTATATTATACACTATGTTTGCATCCCATCCTGGCCGAACATTTGAAACTCAAATGAACAATGTAATGACATCACCTTAACGTAATCGATACATATAGGGTAGACTCAGTGTTTTTTGCACATTCCTCATGGGTAATCTGCTGTTTTAGAGAACCATGCGAAGGAGCCTACAGACGAGTATTGACGAATTGTCGACATAGTGTCTCGTTGTTTCGAGAGAAAAGGAGCAAATGTTTCAATTTTCGTTTTTTGGCTCCAGTATTTTACCTTAATGCAAGGTGTTTGTTCTCGGTTACGGTGCATTCGCGATCATGTGCTCACCTCATTTAGATGTGCTTATTCTGGAGAAAATCGAGCCGAAAAATTTACCTTTCTGCAGAAATCGGGTGTGGTACATCAGACTTTTTCTTTATATGTTCAGAGCAGGGTGCTTATTGGGCGACCATTTGAAACTAATTTGAACGATGAAACGACATCACCTTAACGTATTAGATATATATAGGGTAGACTCGGTGTCGCTGTCATTTTCCGCACGGGTAACCTGCTGTCTGAGAGAACCATGCAAGGGAGCCTTCTGACTTTCCATTTGAAACTAATTTGAACGATGTAACGACATCACCTTAAAGTATTAGATATATATAGGGTAGACTCGGTGTCGCTGTCATTTTCCGCACTGGTAATCTGCTGTCTGAGAGAACCATGCGAGGTAGCCTTCAGACGGATACTGGCGTATTGGCAACATTTGTTTCGTTGTGGTAAACTTTGGTGGGAATCTCAATTCAAACATAAACTATATTATACACTATGTTTGCATCCCATCCTGGCCGAACATTTGAAACTCAAATGAACGATGTAATGACATCACCTTAACGTATTCGATACATATAGGGTAAACTTGGTGTTTTTTGCACATTCCTCATGTGTAATGTGCTGTTTTAGAGAACCATGCGAAGGAGCCTACAGACGAGTATTGACGAATTGTCGACATAGTGTCTCGTTGTTTCGAGAGAAAAGGAGCAAATGTTTCAATTTATTTCTCGGTTACGGTGCATTCGCGATCATGTGCTCACCTCACTTAGATGTGATTATTCTGGAGAAAATCTAGCCGAAAAATTTACCTTTCTGCAGAAATCGGGTGTGGTACAGCAGACTTTTTCTTTATACGTTCAGAGCAGGGTGCTTATTGGGCGACCATTTGAAACTAATTTGAACGATGAAACGACATCACCTTAACGTATTAGATATATATAGGTAGACTCGGTGTCGCTGTCATTTTCCGCACGGGTAACCTGCTGTCTGAGAGAACCATGCGAGGGAGCTTTCTGACGGACCATTTGAAACTAATTTGAACGATGTAACGACATCACCTTAACGTATTAGATATATATAGGGTAGACTTGGTGTCGCTGTCATTTTCCGCACGGGTAACCTGCTGTCTGAGAGAACCATGCGAGGGAGCTTTCTGACGGACCATTTGAAACTAATTTGAACGATGTAACGACATCACCTTAACGTATTAGATATATATAGGGTAGACTCGGTGTCGCTGTCAGTTTCCGCACGGGTAACCAGCTGTCTGAGAGAACCATGCGAGGGAGCTTTCTGACGGATATTGGCGTATTGGCAACATTTGTCTCGTTGTGGGAAACTTTGGTGGGAATCTCAATTCAAACATTAACTATATTATACATGTTTGCATCCCATCCTCAAAATAAAGAGCTTATCAATTACATGTCGCAATATAAATGTTCTTAAAACAATTAACAATGGAGTATGCTTAGACTGAGTAAAAACTTCCCTCATCCAATGTTTAATGGAGTAAAATTTGTTGAATCATTAATGCCTCATTAAATCTTATGCAGCGCAAAGATTTAAAGACTTCAAATACAAAGTTCAAAATACACTGAATTCAACACCATGAAAAGTGGATGAATTGCAATCGGTGAGGTATGCACATGTAAGCTGCAAAGCTGAAGTACTGTGCTTTATTAAAAGAATTTTTTTAGGAGGGATATTCCTGCGCGGGCCCTAAGCCTCTGGTTGGCTTACTAAGTGTTCTTTATATGTTCTGAGCAGGGTGCTTATTGGGCGACCATTTGAAACTCATTTGAACGATGTAACTACATCACCTTAACGTATTCGATATATATATGGTAGACTGGGTGTTGGTGTCATTTTCCGCACGGGTAACCTGCTGTCTGAGAGAACCATGCGAGGTAGCCTTCAGACAAATACTGGCGTATTGGCAACATTTGTTTCGTTGTGGTAAACTTTGGTGGGAATCTCAATTCAAACATAAAGTATATTATACACTATGTTTGCATCCCATCCTGGCCGAACATTTGAAACTCAAATGAACGATGTAATGACATCACCTTAACGTATTCTATACATATAGGGTAGACTCGGTGTTTTTTGCCCATTCCTCATGTGTAATCTGCTGTTTTTAGAGAACTATGCGAAGGAGCCTACAGACGAGTATTGACGAATTGTCGACATAGTGTCTCGTTGTTTCGAGAGAAAAGGAGCAAATGTTTCAATTTGTTTCTCGGTTACGGTGCATTCGCGACCATGTGCTCACCTCACTTAGATGTGATTATTCTGGAGAAAATCGAGCCGAAAAATTTACCTTTCTGCAGAAATCGGGTGTGGTACATCAGACTTTTTCTTTATATGTTCAGAGCAGGGTGCTTATTGGGCGACCATTTGAAACTAATTTGAACGATGTAACGACATCACCTTAACGTATTAGATATATATAGGGTAGACTCGGTGTCGCTGTCATTTTCCGCACGGGTAACCTGCTGTCTGAGAGAACCATGCAAGGGAGCCTTCTGACTTACCATTTGAAACTAATTTGAACGATGTAATGACATCACCTTAACGTATTCTATACATATAGGGTAGACTCGGTGTTTTTTGCCCATTCCTCATGTGTAATCTGCTGTTTTTAGAGAACCATGCGAAGGAGCCTACAGACGAGTATTGAGGAATTGTCGACATAGTGTCTCGTTGTTGCCAGAGAAAAGGAGCAAATGTTTCCCATTATTTTGTTTTTAGGCTCCAGTCTTTTCCCTCAATGCAAGGTGCTAGTTCTCGTTTCCGGTGCGGTCGCGATCATGTGCTCACCTCACTTAGATGTGCTTATTCTGGAGGAAATCGAGCCGAAAAATTTACCTTTCTCCAGAAATCGAATGTGGTACATCACACTTTTTCGTTATATGTTCTGAGCAGGGTGCTTACTGGCCGAACATTTGAAACTCAAATGAACGATTTAATGACAGGACCTTAACGTAATCGATACATATAGGGTAGACTCATATAGGTGTTTTTTGCACATTCCTCATGGGTAATCTGCTGTTTTAGAGAACCATGCGAAGGAGCCTACAGACGAGTATTGACGAATTGTCGACATGTTTGTGTCTCGTTGTTTCGAGAGAAAAGGAGCAAATGTTTCAATTTTCGTTTTTTGGCTCCAGTATTTTCCCTTAATGCAAGGTGTTTGTTCTCGGTTACGGTGCATTCGCGATCATGTGCTCACCTCACTTAGATGTGCATATTCTGGAGAAAATCGAGCCGAAAAATTTACCTTTCCGCAGAAATCGGGTGTGGTACATCAGACTTTTTCTTTATATGTTCAGAGCAGGGTGCTTATTGGGCGACCATTTGAAACTAATTTGAACGATGTAACGACATCACCTTAACGTATTAGATATATATAGGGTAGACTCGGTGTCGCTGTCATTTTCCGCACGGGTAACCTGCTGTCTGAGAGAACCATGCGAGGGAGCCTACTGACGGACCATTTGAAACTAATTTGAACGATGTAACGACATCACCTTAACGTATTAGATATATATAGGGTAGACTCGGTGTCGCTGTCATTTTCCGCACGGGTAACCTGCTGTCTGAGAGAACCATGCGAGGGAGCCTTCTGACGGATATTGGCGTATTGGCAACATTTGTCTCGTTGTGGGAAACTTTGGTGGGAATCTCAATTCAAACATTAACCATATTATACACTATGTTTGCATCCCATCCTCAAAATAAAGAGCTTATCAATTCCATGTCGCAATATAAATGTTCTTAACACAATTCACAATGGAGTATGCTTAGACTGAGTAAAAAATTCCCTCATCCAATGTTTAATGGAGTAAAAGTTTTTGAATCATTAATGCCTCATTAAATCTTATGCAGCGCAAAGATTTAAAGACTTCAAATACAAAGTTCAAAGTACACTGAATACAACACCATGAAAAGTGGATGAATTGCAATCGGTGAGGTATGCACATGTAAGCTGCAAAGCTGAAGTACTGTGCTTTATTAAAAGAATTTTTTTAGGAGGGATATTCCTGCGCGGGCCCTAAGCCTCTGGTTGGCTTACTAAGTGTTCTTTATATGTTCAGAGCAGGGTGCTTATTGGGCGACCATTTGAAACTCATTTGAACGATGTAACGACGTCACCTTAACGTATTCGATATATATAGGGTAGACTGGGTGTTGGTGTCATTTTCCGCACGGGTAAACTGCTGTCTGAGAGAACCATGCGAGGTAGCCTTCAGACAAATACTGGCGTATTGGCAACATTTGTTTCGTTGTGGTAAACTTTGGTGGGAATCACAATTCAAACATAAAGTATATTATACACTATGTTTGCATCCCATCCTGGCCGAACATTTGAAACTCAAATGAACGATGTAATGACATCACCTTAACGTATTCGATACATATAGGGTAGACTCGGTGTTTTTTGCCCATTCCTCATGTGTAATCTGCTGTTTTTAGAGAACCATGCGAAGGAGCCTACAGACGAGTATTGACGAATTGTCGACATAGTGTCTCGTTGTTGCCAGAGAAAAGGAGCAAATGTTTCCCATTATTTTGTTTTTAGGCTCCAGTCTTTTCCCTCAATGTAAGGTGCTAGTTCTCGTTTCCGGTGCGGTCGCGATCATGTGCTCACCTCACTTAGATGTGCTTATTCTGGAGGAAATCGAGCAGAAAAATTTACCTTTCTCCAGAAATCGAATGTGATACATCACACTTTTTCGTTATATGTTCTGAGCAGGGTGCTTACTGGCCGAACATTTGAAACTCAAATGAACGATTTAATGACATGACCTTAACGTAATCGATACATATAGGGTAGACTCAGTGTTTTTTGCACATTCCTCATGGGTAATCTGCTGTTTTAGAGAACCATGCGAAGGAGCCTACAGACGAGTATTGACGAATTGTCGACATAGTGTCTCGTTGTTTCGAGAGAAAAGGAGCAAATGTTTCAATTTTCATTTTTTGGCTCCAGTTTTGTACCTTAATGCAAGGTGTTTGTTCTCGGTTACGGTGCATTCGCGATCATGTGCTCACCTCATTTAGATGTGCTTATTCTGGAGAAAATCGAGCCGAAAAATTTACCTTTCTGCAGAAATCGGGTGTGGTACATCAGACTTTTTCTTTATATGTTCAGAGCAGGGTGCTTATTGGGCGACCATTTGAAACTAATTTGAACGATGTAACGACATCACCTTAACGTATTAGATATATATAGGGTAGACTCGGTGTCGCTGTCATTTTCCGCACTGGTAATCTGCTGTCTGAGAGAACCATGCGAGGTAGCCTTCAGACGGATATTGGCGTATTGGCAACATTTGTTTCGTTGTGGTAAACTTTGGTGGGAATCTCAATTCAAACATAAACTATATTATACACTATGTTTGCATCCCATCCTGGCCGAACATTTGAAACTCAAATGAACGATGTAATGACATCACCTTAACGTATTCGATACATATAGGGTAAACTTGGTGTTTTTTGCACATTCCTCATGTGTAATGTGCTGTTTTAGAGAACCATGCGAAGGAGCCCACAGACGAGTAATGACGAATTGTCGACATTGTTTCGTTGTCTCGTTGTTTCGAGAGAAAAGGAGCAAATGTTTCAATTTGTTTCTCGGTTACGGTGCATTCGCGATCGTGTGCTCACCTCACTTAGATGTGATTATTCTGGAGAAAATCTAGCCGAAAAATTTACCTCTCTGCAGAAATCGGGTGTGGTACATCAGACTTTTTCTTTATATGTTCAGAGCAGGGTGCTTATTGGGCGACCATTTGAAACTAATTTGAACGATGAAACGACATCACCTTAACGTATTAGATATATATAGGTAGACTCGGTGTCGCTGTCATTTTCCGCACGGGTAACCAGCTGTCTGAGAGAACCATGCGAGGTAGCCTTCTGACAGATACTGGCGTATTGGCAACATTTGTTTCGTTGTGGTAAACTTTGGTGGGAATCTCAATTCAAACATAAGCTATATTATACACTATGTTTGCATCCCATCCTGGCCGAACATTTGAAACTCAAATGAACGATGTAATGACATCACCTTAACGTAATCGATACATATAGGGTAGACTCGGTATTTTTTGCACATTCCTCATGGGTAATCTGATGTTTTAGAGAACAATGCGAAGGAGCCTACAGACGAGTATTGACGAATTGTCGACATAGTGTCTCGTTGTTGCCAGAGAAAAGGAGCAAATGTTTCCCATTATTTTGTTTTTAGGCTCCAGTCTTTTCCCTCAATGCAAGGTGCTAGTTCTCGTTTCCGGTGCGGTCGCGATCATGTGCTCACCTCACTTAGATGTGCTTATTCTGGAGGAAATCGAGCCGAAAAATTTACCTTTCTCCAGAAATCGAATGTGGTACATCACACTTTTTCGTTATATGTTCTGAGCAGGGTGCTTACTGGCCGAACATTTGAAACTCAAATGAACGATTTAATGACAGGACCTTAACGTAATCGATACATATAGGGTAGACTCATATAGGTGTTTTTTGCACATTCCTCATGGGTAATCTGCTGTTTTAGAGAACCATGCGAAGGAGCCTACAGACGAGTATTGACGAATTGTCGACATGTTTGTGTCTCGTTGTTTCGAGAGAAAAGGAGCAAATGTTTCAATTTTCGTTTTTTGGCTTCAGTATTTTCCCTTAATGCAAGGTGTTTGTTCTCGGTTACGGTGCATTCGCGATCATGTGCTCACCTCACTTAGATGTGCATATTCTGGATAAAATCGAGCCGAAAAATTTACCTTTCTGCAGAAATCGGGTGTGGTACATCAGACTTTTTCTTTATATGTTCTGAGCAGGGTGCTTATTGGGCGACCATTTGAAACTAATTTGAACGATGAAACGACATCACCTTAACGTATTAGATATATATAGGTAGACTCGGTTTCGCTGTCATTTTCCGCACGGGTAACCAGCTGTCTGAGAGAACCATGCGAGGGAGCTTTCTGACGGATATTGGCGTATTGGCAACATTTGTCTCGTTGTGGGAAACTTTGGTGGGAATCTCAATTCAAACATTAACTATATTATACATGTTTGCATCCCATCCTCAAAATAAAGAGCTTATCAATTACATGTCGCAATATAAATGTTCTTAACACAATTAACAATGGAGTATGCTTAGACTGAGTAAAAACTTCCCTCATCCAATGTTTAATGGAGTAAAATTTGTTGAATCATTAATGCCTCATTAAATCTTATGCAGCGCAAAGATTTAAAGACTTCAAATACAAAGTTCAAAATACACTGAATACAACACCATGAAAAGTGGATGAATTGCAATCGGTGAGGTATGCACATGTAAGCTGCAAAGCTGAAGTAGTGTGCTTTATTAAAAGAATTTTTTTAGGAGGGATATTCCTGCGCGGGCCCTAAGCCTCTGGTTGGCTTACTAAGTGTTCTTTATATGTTCAGAGCAGGGTGCTTATTGGGCGACCATTTGAAACTCATTTGAACGATCTAACGACATCACCTTAACGTATTCGATATATATAGGGTAGACTGGGTGTTGGTGTCATTTTCCGCACGGGTAACCTGCTGTCTGAGAGAACCATGCGAGGTAGCCTTCTGACAGATACTGGCGTATTGGCAACATTTGTTTCGTTGTGGTAAACTTTGGTGGGAATCTCAACTCTTCTTCTTCTTGAGAATAGGTGCAGTTTGCATGAAGGGTTAACCCTCCCGATGACTGCACCAGGACAGACGTAAGGAGACGCGTCGACGGTTAGGAGGAGAAGAAAGTCAAAAGCGGTAGATGTGATGGGCCGTAGAGAGAGGAGAGGCGACGAAAACAGAGGCGAACGTTAGAGGGAGACACCCCGCACCGGGGGGCGGGGCGTCGTGGTCACGGTGGCAGCTGACCCATGCACGGCTTAGCAGTGTGCGCAAGACGGGAACTAATACTTCTCCGGAAACTTGTGTATCGGAAAGCGCAAGCAGTACGCTTCCCACATCACCCGCAGGTCAGCAGGCAGCCGGCCACCAGGCGGCGCCCTCGGCTGAGACATCCTATCTAGCACCCTATACACAAACTCCTTCACCCGCGACACCCAGACAGTGGACGAGCACCACGGGATCGGAAGCACCCGGGCATCTCGATAAGGGCCCAACTCCGGACCCTCACAGGGCACGACCCCAGCAGACGGGACTAGGCAATCCCCAGACCGGAGCAAGGAAGGAGGGGATACAGCAGGGGAGGCAGGCGCGGCACCGACCCCACCACCGGGCACAGGAGCCGAGGCCCCCTGGCGCACATCTTTCCGCAACAGCACGACAAGGTCACGATCATCAGGGACAACCCCCCACTGCGGAGATCCAACAGCAGGAGACGCAGGAGGTGAGGCACAGGTAGCAACTTCGGAGCCCCTCACAGCACCATCATCCTCGGCGGGAGGCGCCAGATCACCATACTCCCCCACCTCCTCTCAAGGCACACCACGAAGGGGAGAGACACTCCGAGCCCGCCGTGAACGCTTCGAGACAGGCCGCACCACACCACGCCCAGCAGGCCCCGCCGCAGGCACGGCCACCATCTTCACATCCACACAGGCCACACCCGCACCGTCCGAAGAGTCCACAGAGGCCACATCACCCACACTGTCCACATCATCCAGGGAAACAGCCTCAGAACACCGACGCGCGCGCTTCTGCAAAGGGATGGAAAGAGCAGAATTACAGTCACCAACACACACAGGCACGGCAGGCACCTCCCCCTGCCGAAGCACCCCCTCTAAAACAGCAGAACCCGCGTTCCCGGGAGCCGGTATCACATCCACAGGCGGGGGCGGGACATGGACCTCCACCGGGACATCCTGCACTACTCGCAGCTCAGGCGACGGCCAGACACCCACACACACCGGCTCAACAACCCCAGTGGCCACAGCAGTCAGCAGACGTGTCGCACAGGCCGTAGAATTCGCCTCAACAGGCGGAGCAGCAGACAGGCAATCAGGCGCCTCAGGCACAGCACCTACTCCGTCCTCAGAACCGTCCGAACGTAACAAGGGCGGGAAATCCTCCGCACGAAAAACATGCACCCGACCAGTTGCTCCCACGTCGCACGCCGCAGCCAGATGACCCTCGTGACCACACCGATAACAGGTGCGCGGTTGACCCCGATACTGGCAGCGGAGCGTGTATCCCAACACGGACATCGACGACGGTACACTACACTTCAGCGACATTGTCAGGGTGCGAGAGCCGTCAAGCATACCAACACAGTGCCCGGCAACGACCTTGTTCCAACGAACACTTAACACTGTCCCAAATCGCTCAAAACAGGAGGTTAAAAAGTCGTCCTGAAATTCGAAGGGGGCACCATGCACCGCCACAGACGTCAAGGTGACACTAAGATTCACCACCTTAACTGAGCCAGCTGAATCAGGGAGAGGGTAAACACGCCCCTCACAACGCTCGAGAAACGCTTGAAAGGCAGCCTGGAGGCGGAACTTGACCACAGCACGGTGGCCCTGAAGCAGCTGGATGCCCACCAGGTCCGACAGCTGCACATGAAGCACGTCCACCAGGGCGACACCAACCAATGGATGGTCCACCGGCACCGTAAATGCTAGACCAGCCGACAATGTCCTCTGCACTGGAAGGCGAGACGACCCCATGGCTAAGGCAAACGTCACCCTGTCAGTGGCAAACCACCACCAGCAGGGCAAACCAGCAGTCACCCAACGTAAACACTAGCCAGTGCGGAGAGACCTCAGGAGCGTCCGACCTGGCCGGTGGTCACCACGCAACTCCGAATGTTTATCCAATCTCAACTCAAACATAAGCTATATTATACACTATGTTTGCATCCCATCCTGGCCGAACATTTGAAACTCAAATGAACAATGTAATGACATCACCTTAACGTAATCGATACATATAGGGTAGACTCAGTGTTTTTTGCACATTCCTCATGGGTAATCTGCTGTTTTAGAGAACCATGCGAAGGAGCCTACAGACGAGTATTGACGAATTGTCGACATAGTGTCTCGTTGTTTCGAGAGAAAAGGAGCAAATGTTTCAATTTTCGTTTTTTGGCTCCAGTATTTTACCTTAATGCAAGGTGTTTGTTCTCGGTTACGGTGCATTCGCGATCATGTGCTCACCTCATTTAGATGTGCTTATTCTGGAGAAAATCGAGCCGAAAAATTTACCTTTCTGCAGAAATCGGGTGTGGTACATCAGACTTTTTCTTTATATGTTCAGAGCAGGGTGCTTATTGGGCGACCATTTGAAACTAATTTGAACGATGAAACGACATCACCTTAACGTATTAGATATATATAGGGTAGACTCGGTGTCGCTGTCATTTTCCGCACGGGTAACCTGCTGTCTGAGAGAACCATGCAAGGGAGCCTTCTGACTTACCATTTGAAACTAATTTGAACGATGTAACGACATCACCGTAAAGTATTAGATATATATAGGGTAGACTCGGTGTCGCTGTCATTTTCCGCACTGGTAATCTGCTGTCTGAGAGAACCATGCGAGGTAGCCTTCAGACGGATACTGGCGTATTGGCAACATTTGTTTCGTTGTGGTAAACTTTGGTGGGAATCTCAATTCAAACATAAACTATATTATACACTATGTTTGCATCCCATCCTGGCCGAACATTTGAAACTCAAATGAACGATGTAATGACATCACCTTAACGTATTCGATACATATAGGGTAAACTTGGTGTTTTTTGCACATTCCTCATGTGTAATGTGCTGTTTTAGAGAACCATGCGAAGGAGCCTACAGACGAGTATTGACGAATTGTCGACATAGTGTCTCGTTGTTTCGAGAGAAAAGGAGCAAATGTTTCAATTTATTTCTCGGTTACGGTGCATTCGCAATCATGTGCTCACCTCACTTAGATGTGATTATTCTGGAGAAAATCTAGCCGAAAAATTTACCTTTCTGCAGAAATCGGGTGTGGTACATCAGACTTTTTCTTTATACGTTCAGAGCAGGGTGCTTATTGGGCGACCATTTGAAACTAATTTGAACGATGAAACGACATCACCTTAACGTATTAGATATATATAGGTAGACTCGGTGTCGCTGTCATTTTCCGCACGGGTAACCTGCTGTCTGAGAGAACCATGCGAGGGAGCTTTCTGACGGACCATTTGAAACTAATTTGAACGATGTAACGACATCACCTTAACGTATTAGATATATATAGGGTAGACTCGGTTTCGCTGTCATTTTCCGCACGGGTAACCTGCTGTCTGAGAGAACCATGCGAGGGAGCCTTCTGACAGATCCTGGCGTATTGGCAACATTTGTTTCGTTGTGGTAAACTTTGGTGGGAATCTCAATTCAAACATAAACTATATTATACACTATGTTTGCATCCCATCCTGGCCGAACATTTGAAACTCAAATGAACGATGTAATGACATCACCTTAACGTATTCGATACATATAGGGTAAACTTGGTGTTTTTTGCACATTCCTCATGTGTAATGTGCTGTTTTAGAGAACCATGCGAAGGAGCCTACAGACGAGTATTGACGAATTGTCGACATAGTGTCTCGTTGTTTCGAGAAAAGGAGCAAATGTTTCAATTTGTTTCTCGGTTACGGTGCATTCGCGATCATGTGCTCACCTCACTTAGATGTGATAATTCTGGAGAAAATCTAGCCGAAAAATTTACCTTTCTGCAGAAATCGGGTGTGGTACATCAGACTTTTTCTTTATATGTTCAGAGCAGGGTGCTTATTGGGCGACCATTTGAAACTAATTTGAACGATGAAACGACATCACCTTAACGTATTAGATATATATAGGTAGACTCGGTGTCGCTGTCAGTTTCCGCACGGGTAACCAGCTGTCTGAGAGAACCATGCGAGGGAGCTTTCTGACGGATATTGGCGTATTGGCAACATTTGTCTCGTTGTGGGAAACTTTGGTGGGAATCTCAATTCAAACATTAACTATATTATACATGTTTGCATCCCATCCTCAAAATAAAGAGCTTATCAATTACATGTCGCAATATAAATGTTCTTAACACAATTAACAATGGAGTATGCTTAGACTGAGTAAAAACTTCCCTCATCCAATGTTTAATGGAGTAAAATTTGTTGAATCATTAATGCCTCATTAAATCTTATGCAGCGCAAAGATTTAAAGACTTCAAATACAAAGTTCAAAATACACTGAATTCAACACCATGAAAAGTGGATGAATTGCAATCGGTGAGGTATGCACATGTAAGCTGCAAAGCTGAAGTACTGTGCTTTATTAAAAGAATTTTTTTAGGAGGGATATTCCTGCGCGGGCCCTAAGCCTCTGGTTGGCTTACTAAGTGTTCTTTATATGTTCTGAGCAGGGTGCTTATTGGGCGACCATTTGAAACTCATTTGAACGATGTTAGGACATCACCTTAACGTATTCGATATATATAGGGTAGACTGGGTGTTGGTGTCATTTTCCGCACGGGTAACCTGCTGTCTGAGAGAACCATGCGAGGTAGCCTTCTGACAGATACTGGCGTATTGGCAACATTTGTTTCGTTGTGGTAAACTTTGGTGGGAATCTCAATTCAAACATAAGCTATATTATACACTATGTTTGCATCCCATCCTGGCCGAACATTTGAAACTCAAATGAACGATGTAATGACATCACCTTAACGTAATCGATACATATAGGGTAGACTCGGTATTTTTTGCACATTCCTCATGGGTAATCTGATGTTTTAGAGAACAATGCGAAGGAGCCTACAGACGAGTATTGACGAATTGTCGACATAGTGTCTCGTTGTTTCGAGAGAAAAGGAGCAAATGTTTCAATTTTCGTTTTTTGGCTCCAGTATTTTACCTTAATGCAAGGTGTTTGTTCTCGGTTACGGTGCATTCGCGATCATGTGCTCACCTCATTTAGATGTGCTTATTCTGGAGAAAATCGAGCCGAAAAATTTACCTTTCTGCAGAAATCGGGTGTGGTACATCAGACTTTTTCTTTATATGTTCAGAGCAGGGTGCTTATTGGGCGACCATTTGAAACTAATTTGAACGATGAAACGACATCACCTTAACGTATTAGATATATATAGGGTAGACTCGGTGTCGCTGTCATTTTCCGCACGGGTAACCTGCTGTCTGAGAGAACCATGCAAGGGAGCCTTCTGACTTACCATTTGAAACTAATTTGAACGATGTAACGACATCACCGTAAAGTATTAGATATATATAGGGTAGACTCGGTGTCGCTGTCATTTTCCGCACTGGTAATCTGCTGTCTGAGAGAACCATGCGAGGTAGCCTTCAGACGGATACTGGCGTATTGGCAACATTTGTTTCGTTGTGGTAAACTTTGGTGGGAATCTCAATTCAAACATAAACTATATTATACACTATGTTTGCATCCCATCCTGGCCGAACATTTGAAACTCAAATGAACGATGTAATGACATCACCTTAACGTATTCGATACATATAGGGTAAACTTGGTGTTTTTTGCACATTCCTCATGTGTAATGTGCTGTTTTAGAGAACCATGCGAAGGAGCCTACAGACGAGTATTGACGAATTGTCGACATAGTGTCTCGTTGTTTCGAGAGAAAAGGAGCAAATGTTTCAATTTATTTCTCGGTTACGGTGCATTCGCAATCATGTGCTCACCTCACTTAGATGTGATTATTCTGGAGAAAATCTAGCCGAAAAATTTACCTTTCTGCAGAAATCGGGTGTGGTACATCAGACTTTTTCTTTATACGTTCAGAGCAGGGTGCTTATTGGGCGACCATTTGAAACTAATTTGAACGATGAAACGACATCACCTTAACGTATTAGATATATATAGGTAGACTCGGTGTCGCTGTCATTTTCCGCACGGGTAACCTGCTGTCTGAGAGAACCATGCGAGGGAGCTTTCTGACGGACCATTTGAAACTAATTTGAACGATGTAACGACATCACCTTAACGTATTAGATATATATAGGGTAGACTCGGTTTCGCTGTCATTTTCCGCACGGGTAACCTGCTGTCTGAGAGAACCATGCGAGGGAGCCTTCTGACAGATCCTGGCGTATTGGCAACATTTGTTTCGTTGTGGTAAACTTTGGTGGGAATCTCAATTCAAACATAAACTATATTATACACTATGTTTGCATCCCATCCTGGCCGAACATTTGAAACTCAAATGAACGATGTAATGACATCACCTTAACGTATTCGATACATATAGGGTAAACTTGGTGTTTTTTGCACATTCCTCATGTGTAATGTGCTGTTTTAGAGAACCATGCGAAGGAGCCTACAGACGAGTATTGACGAATTGTCGACATAGTGTCTCGTTGTTTCGAGAAAAGGAGCAAATGTTTCAATTTGTTTCTCGGTTACGGTGCATTCGCGATCATGTGCTCATCTCACTTAGATGTGATAATTCTGGAGAAAATCTAGCCGAAAAATTTACCTTTCTGCAGAAATCGGGTGTGGTACATCAGACTTTTTCTTTATATGTTCAGAGCAGGGTGCTTATTGGGCGACCATTTGAAACTAATTTGAACGATGAAACGACATCACCTTAACGTATTAGATATATATAGGTAGACTCGGTGTCGCTGTCAGTTTCCGCACGGGTAACCAGCTGTCTGAGAGAACCATGCGAGGGAGCTTTCTGACGGATATTGGCGTATTGGCAACATTTGTCTCGTTGTGGGAAACTTTGGTGGGAATCTCAATTCAAACATTAACTATATTATACATGTTTGCATCCCATCCTCAAAATAAAGAGCTTATCAATTACATGTCGCAATATAAATGTTCTTAACACAATTAACAATGGAGTATGCTTAGACTGAGTAAAAACTTCCCTCATCCAATGTTTAATGGAGTAAAATTTGTTGAATCATTAATGCCTCATTAAATCTTATGCAGCGCAAAGATTTAAAGACTTCAAATACAAAGTTCAAAATACACTGAATTCAACACCATGAAAAGTGGATGAATTGCAATCGGTGAGGTATGCACATGTAAGCTGCAAAGCTGAAGTACTGTGCTTTATTAAAAGAATTTTTTTAGGAGGGATATTCCTGCGCGGGCCCTAAGCCTCTGGTTGGCTTACTAAGTGTTCTTTATATGTTCTGAGCAGGGTGCTTATTGGGCGACCATTTGAAACTCATTTGAACGATGTTAGGACATCACCTTAACGTATTCGATATATATAGGGTAGACTGGGTGTTGGTGTCATTTTCCGCACGGGTAACCTGCTGTCTGAGAGAACCATGCGAGGTAGCCTTCTGACAGATACTGGCGTATTGGCAACATTTGTTTCGTTGTGGTAAACTTTGGTGGGAATCTCAATTCAAACATAAGCTATATTATACACTATGTTTGCATCCCATCCTGGCCGAACATTTGAAACTCAAATGAACGATGTAATGACATCACCTTAACGTAATCGATACATATAGGGTAGACTCGGTATTTTTTGCACATTCCTCATGGGTAATCTGATGTTTTAGAGAACAATGCGAAGGAGCCTACAGACGAGTATTGACGAATTGTCGACATAGTGTCTCGTTGTTTCGAGAGAAAAGGAGCAAATGTTTCAATTTTCGTTTTTTGGCTCCAGTATTTTACCTTAATGCAAGGTGTTTGTTCTCGGTTACGGTGCATTCGCGATCATGTGCTCACCTCATTTAGATGTGCTTATTCTGGAGAAAATCGAGCCGAAAAATTTACCTTTCTGCAGAAATCGGGTGTGGTACATCAGACTTTTTCTTTATATGTTCAGAGCAGGGTGCTTATTGGGCGACCATTTGAAACTAATTTGAACGATGAAACGACATCACCTTAACGTATTAGATATATATAGGGTAGACTCGGTGTCGCTGTCATTTTCCGCACGGGTAACCTGCTGTCTGAGAGAACCATGCAAGGGAGCCTTCTGACTTACCATTTGAAACTAATTTGAACGATGTAACGACATCACCGTAAAGTATTAGATATATATAGGGTAGACTCGGTGTCGCTGTCATTTTCCGCACTGGTAATCTGCTGTCTGAGAGAACCATGCGAGGTAGCCTTCAGACGGATACTGGCGTATTGGCAACATTTGTTTCGTTGTGGTAAACTTTGGTGGGAATCTCAATTCAAACATAAACTATATTATACACTATGTTTGCATCCCATCCTGGCCGAACATTTGAAACTCAAATGAACGATGTAATGACATCACCTTAACGTATTCGATACATATAGGGTAAACTTGGTGTTTTTTGCACATTCCTCATGTGTAATGTGCTGTTTTAGAGAACCATGCGAAGGAGCCTACAGACGAGTATTGACGAATTGTCGACATAGTGTCTCGTTGTTTCGAGAGAAAAGGAGCAAATGTTTCAATTTATTTCTCGGTTACGGTGCATTCGCAATCATGTGCTCACCTCACTTAGATGTGATTATTCTGGAGAAAATCTAGCCGAAAAATTTACCTTTCTGCAGAAATCGGGTGTGGTACATCAGACTTTTTCTTTATACGTTCAGAGCAGGGTGCTTATTGGGCGACCATTTGAAACTAATTTGAACGATGAAACGACATCACCTTAACGTATTAGATATATATAGGTAGACTCGGTGTCGCTGTCATTTTCCGCACGGGTAACCTGCTGTCTGAGAGAACCATGCGAGGGAGCTTTCTGACGGACCATTTGAAACTAATTTGAACGATGTAACGACATCACCTTAACGTATTAGATATATATAGGGTAGACTCGGTTTCGCTGTCATTTTCCGCACGGGTAACCTGCTGTCTGAGAGAACCATGCGAGGGAGCCTTCTGACAGATCCTGGCGTATTGGCAACATTTGTTTCGTTGTGGTAAACTTTGGTGGGAATCTCAATTCAAACATAAACTATATTATACACTATGTTTGCATCCCATCCTGGCCGAACATTTGAAACTCAAATGAACGATGTAATGACATCACCTTAACGTATTCGATACATATAGGGTAAACTTGGTGTTTTTTGCACATTCCTCATGTGTAATGTGCTGTTTTAGAGAACCATGCGAAGGAGCCTACAGACGAGTATTGACGAATTGTCGACATAGTGTCTCGTTGTTTCGAGAAAAGGAGCAAATGTTTCAATTTGTTTCTCGGTTACGGTGCATTCGCGATCATGTGCTCACCTCACTTAGATGTGATAATTCTGGAGAAAATCTAGCCGAAAAATTTACCTTTCTGCAGAAATCGGGTGTGGTACATCAGACTTTTTCTTTATATGTTCAGAGCAGGGTGCTTATTGGGCGACCATTTGAAACTAATTTGAACGATGAAACGACATCACCTTAACGTATTAGATATATATAGGTAGACTCGGTGTCGCTGTCAGTTTCCGCACGGGTAACCAGCTGTCTGAGAGAACCATGCGAGGGAGCTTTCTGACGGATATTGGCGTATTGGCAACATTTGTCTCGTTGTGGGAAACTTTGGTGGGAATCTCAATTCAAACATTAACTATATTATACATGTTTGCATCCCATCCTCAAAATAAAGAGCTTATCAATTACATGTCGCAATATAAATGTTCTTAACACAATTAACAATGGAGTATGCTTAGACTGAGTAAAAACTTCCCTCATCCAATGTTTAATGGAGTAAAATTTGTTGAATCATTAATGCCTCATTAAATCTTATGCAGCGCAAAGATTTAAAGACTTCAAATACAAAGTTCAAAATACACTGAATTCAACACCATGAAAAGTGGATGAATTGCAATCGGTGAGGTATGCACATGTAAGCTGCAAAGCTGAAGTACTGTGCTTTATTAAAAGAATTTTTTTAGGAGGGATATTCCTGCGCGGGCCCTAAGCCTCTGGTTGGCTTACTAAGTGTTCTTTATATGTTCTGAGCAGGGTGCTTATTGGGCGACCATTTGAAACTCATTTGAACGATGTTAGGACATCACCTTAACGTATTCGATATATATAGGGTAGACTGGGTGTTGGTGTCATTTTCCGCACGGGTAACCTGCTGTCTGAGAGAACCATGCGAGGTAGCCTTCTGACAGATACTGGCGTATTGGCAACATTTGTTTCGTTGTGGTAAACTTTGGTGGGAATCTCAATTCAAACATAAGCTATATTATACACTATGTTTGCATCCCATCCTGGCCGAACATTTGAAACTCAAATGAACGATGTAATGACATCACCTTAACGTAATCGATACATATAGGGTAGACTCGGTATTTTTTGCACATTCCTCATGGGTAATCTGATGTTTTAGAGAACAATGCGAAGGAGCCTACAGACGAGTATTGACGAATTGTCGACATAGTGTCTCGTTGTTGCCAGAGAAAAGGAGCAAATGTTTCCCATTATTTTGTTTTTAGGCTCTAGTCTTTTCCCTCAATGCAAGGTGCTAGTTCTCGTTTCCGGTGCGGTCGCGATCATGTGCTCACCTCACTTAGATGTGCTTATTCTGGAGGAAATCGAGCCGAAAAATTTACCTTTCTCCAGAAATCGAATGTGATACATCACACTTTTTCGTTATATGTTCTGAGCAGGGTGCTTACTGGCCGAACATTTGAAACTCAAATGAACGATTTAATGACATGACCTTAACGTAATCGATACATATAGGGTAGACTCAGTGTTTTTTGCACATTCCTCATGGGTAATCTGCTGTTTTAGAGAACCATGCGAAGGAGCCTACAGACGAGTATTGACGAATTGTCGACATAGTGTCTCGTTGTTTCGAGAGAAAAGGAGCAAATGTTTCAATTTTCGTTTTTTGGCTCCAGTATTTTACCTTAATGCAAGGTGTTTGTTCTCGGTTACGGTGCATTCGCGATCATGTGCTCACTTCACTTAGATGTGATTATTCTGTAGAAAATCTAGCCGAAAAATTTACCTTTCTGCAGAAATCGGGTGTGGTACATCAGACTTTTTCTTTATATGTTCAGAGCAGGGTGCTTATTAGGCGACCATTTGAAACTAATTTGAACGATGAAACGACATCACCTTAACGTATTAGATATATATAGGTAGACTCGGTGTCGCTGTCATTTTCCGCACGGGTAACCTGCTGTCTGAGAGAACTATGCGAGGGAGCTTTCTGACGGACCATTTGAAACTAATTTGAACGATGTAACGACATCACCTTAACGTATTAGATATATATAGGGTAGACTCAGTGTCGCTGTCATTTTCCGCACGGGTAACCTGCTGTCTGAGAGAACCATGCGAGGGAGCCTTCTGACAGATACTGGCGTATTGGCAACATTTGTTTCGTTGTGGTAAACTTTGGTGGGAATCTCAATTCAAACATAAGCTATATTATACACTATGTTTGCATCCCATCCTGGCCGAACATTTGAAACTCAAATGAACGATGTAATGACATCACCTTAACGTATTCGATACATATAGGGTAAATTTGGTGTTTTTTGCACATTCCTCATGT
The DNA here is from genome assembly GCF_040958095.1 of Procambarus clarkii. Lineage (NCBI taxonomy): Eukaryota > Metazoa > Arthropoda > Malacostraca > Decapoda > Cambaridae > Procambarus > Procambarus clarkii. The sequence continues at coordinate 30,602,250 of NC_091220.1, read as the reverse complement.
GTAATGTGCTGTTTTAGAGAACCATGCGAAGGAGCCTACAGACGAGTATTGACGAATTGTCGACATAGTGTCTCGTTGTTTCCAGAGAAAAGGAGCAAATGTTTCAATTTGTTTCTCGGTTACGGTGCATTCGCGATCATGTGCTCACCTCACTTAGATGTGATTATTCTGGAGAAAATCTAGCCGAAAAATTTACCTTTCTGCAGAAATCGGGTGTGGTACATCAGACTTTTTCTTTATATGTTCAGAGCAGGGTGCTTATTGGGCGACCATTTGAAACTAATTTGAACGATGAAACGACATCACCTTAACGTATTAGATATATATAGGGTAGACTGGGTGTTGGTGTCATTTTCCGCACGGGTAACCTGCTGTCTGAGAGAACCATGCGAGGGAGCTTTCTGACTGACCATTTGAAACTAATTTGAACGATGTAACGACATCACCTTAACGTATTAGATATATATAGGGTAGACTCGGTGTCGCTGTCATTTTCCGCACTGGTAATCTGCTGTCTGAGAGAACCATGCGAGGTAGCCTTCAGACGGATACTGGCGTATTGGCAACATTTGTTTCGTTGTGGTAAACTTTGGTGGGAATCTCAATTCAAACATAAACTATATTATACACTATGTTTGCATCCCATCCTGGCCGAACATTTGAAACTCAAATGAACGATGTAATGACATCACCTTAACGTATTCGATACATATAGGGTAAACTTGGTGTTTTTTGCACATTCCTCATGTGAAATGTGCTGTTTTAGAGAACCAAGCGAAGGAGCCCACAGACGAGTATTGACGAATTGTCGACATTGTTTCGTTGTCTCGTTGTTTCGAGAGAAAAGGAGCAAATGTTTCAATTTGTTTCTCGGTTACGGTGCATTCGCGATCATGTGCTCACCTCACTTAGATGTGATTATTCTGGAGAAAATCTAGCCGAAAAATTACCTTTCTGCAGAAATCGGGTGTGGTACATCAGACTTTTTCTTTATATGTTCAGAGCAGGGTGCTTATTGGGCGACCATTTGAAACTAATTTGAACGATGAAACGACATCACCTTAACGTATTAGATATATATAGGTATATCTCGGTGTCGCTGTCATTTTCCGCACGGGTAACCTGCTGTCTGAGAGAACCATGCGAGGGAGCTTTCTGACTGACCATTTGAAACTAATTTGATCGATGTAACGACATCACCTTAACGTATTAGATATATATAGGGTAGACTCGGTGTCGCTGTCATTTTCCGCACGGGTAACCTGCTGTCTGAGAGAACCATGCGAGGGAGCCTTCTGACGGATATTGGCGCATTGGCAACATTTGTCTCGTTGTGGGAAACTTTGGTGGGAATCTCAATTCAAACATTAACTATATTATACACTATGTTTGCATCCCATCCTCAAAATAAAGAGCTTATCAATTCCATGTCGCAATATAAATGTTCTTAACACAATTCACAATGGAGTATGCTTAGACTGAGTAAAAACTTCCCTAATCCAATGTTTAATGGAGTAAAATTTGATGAATCATTAATGCCTCATTAAATCTTATGCAGCGCAAAGATTTAAAGACTTCAAATACAAAGTTCAAAATACACTGAATACAACTCCATGAAAAGTGGATGAATTGCAATCGGTGAGGTATGCACATGTAAGCTGCAAAGCTGAAGTACTGTGCTTTATTAAAAGAATTTTTTTAGGAGGGATATTCCTGCGCGGGCCCTAAGCCTCTGGTTGGCTTACTAAGTGTTCTTTATATGTTCTGTGCAGGGTGCTTATTGGGCGACCATTTGAAACTCATTTGAACGATGTTAGGACATCACCTAAACGTATTCGATATATATAGGGTAGACTGGGTGTTGGTGTCATTTTCCGCACGGGTAACCTGCTGTCTGAGAGAACCATGCGAGGTAGCCTTCAGACAGATACTGGCGTATTGGCAACATTTGTTTCGTTGTGGTAAACTTTGGTGGGAATCTCAATTCAAACAAACTATATTATACACTATGTTTGCATCCCATCCTGGCCGAACATTTGAAACTCAAATGAACGATGTAATGACATCACCTTAACGTATTCGATACATATAGGGTAGACTCGGTATTTTTTGCACATTCCTCATGGGTAATCTTAAGTTTTAGAGAACAATGCGAAGGAGCCTACAGACGAGTATTGACGAATTGTCGACATAGTGTCTCGTTGTTGCCAGAGAAAAGGAGCAAATGTTTCCCATTATTTTGTTTTTAGGCTCCAGTCTTTTCCCTCAATGTAAGGTGCTAGTTCTCGTTTCCGGTGCGGTCGCGATCATGTGCTCACCTCACTTAGATGTGCTTATTCTGGAGGAAATCGAGCAGAAAAATTTACCTTTCTCCAGAAATCGAATGTGATACATCACACTTTTTCGTTATATGTTCTGAGCAGGGTGCTTACTGGCCGAACATTTGAAACTCAAATGAACGATTTAATGACATGACCTTAACGTAATCGATACATATAGGGTAGACTCAGTGTTTTTTGCACATTCCTCATGGGTAATCTGCTGTTTTAGAGAACCATGCGAAGGAGCCTACAGACGAGTATTGACGAATTGTCGACATAGTGTCTCGTTGTTTCGAGAGAAAAGGAGCAAATGTTTCAATTTTCGTTTTTTGGCTCCAGTTTTGTACCTTAATGCAAGGTGTTTGTTCTCGGTTACGGTGCATTCGCGATCATGTGCTCACCTCATTTAGATGTGCTTATTCTGGAGAAAATCGAGCCGAAAAATTTACCTTTCTGCAGAAATCGGGTGTGGTACATCAGACTTTTTCTTTATATGTTCAGAGCAGGGTGCTTATTGGGCGACCATTTGAAACTAATTTGAACGATGTAACGACATCACCTTAACGTATTAGATATATATAGGGTAGACTCGGTGTCACTGTCATTTTCCGCACTGGTAATCTGCTGTCTGAGAGAACCATGCGAGGTAGCCTTCAGACGGATACTGGCGTATTGGCAACATTTGTTTCGTTGTGGTAAACTTTGGTGGGAATCTCAATTCAAACATAAACTATATTATACACTATGTTTGCATCCCATCCTGGCCGAACATTTGAAACTCAAATGAACGATGTAATGACATCACCTTAACGTATTCTATACATATAGGGTAGACTCGGTGTTTTTTGCCCATTCCTCATGTGTAATCTGCTGTTTTTAGAGAACCATGCGAAGGAGCCTACAGACGAGTATTGACGAATTGTCGACATAGTGTCTCGTTGTTTCGAGAGAAAAGGAGCAAATGTTTCAATTTGTTTCTCGGTTACGGTGCATTCGCGACCATGTGCTCACCTCACTTAGATGTGATTATTCTGGAGAAAATCGAGCCGAAAAATTTACCTTTCTGCAGAAATCGGGTGTGGTACATCAGACTTTTTCTTTATATGTTCAGAGCAGGGTGCTTATTGGGCGACCATTTGAAACTAATTTGAACGATGTAACGACATCACCTTAACGTATTAGATATATATAGGGTAGACTCGGTGTCGCTGTCATTTTCCGCACGGGTAACCTGCTGTCTGAGAGAACCATGCAAGGGAGCCTTCTGACTTACCATTTGAAACTAATTTGAACGATGTAACGACATCACCTTAACGTATTAGATATATATAGGGTAGACTCGGTGTCGCTGTCATTTTCCGCACTGGTAATCTGCTGTCTGAGAGAACCATGCGAGGTAGCCTTCAGACGGATACTGGCGTATTGGCAACATTTGTTTCGTTGTGGTAAACTTTGGTGGGAATCTCAATTCAAACATAAACTATATTATACACTATGTTTGCATCCCATCCTGGCCGAACATTTGAAACTCAAATGAACGATGTAATGACATCACCTTAACGTATTCGATACATATAGGGTAAACTTGGTGTTTTTTGCACATTCCTCATGTGTAATGTGCTGTTTTAGAGAACCATGCGAAGGAGCCTACTGACGAGTATTGACGAATTGTCGACATAGTGTCTCGTTGTTTCGAGAGAAAAGGAGCAAATGTTTCAATTTGTTTCTCGGTTACGGTGCATTCGCGATCATGTGCTCACCTCACTTAGATGTGATTATTCTGGAGAAAATCTAGCCGAAAAATTTACCTTTCTGCAGAAATCGGGTGTGGTACATCAGACTTTTTCTTTATATGTTCAGAGCAGGGTGCTTATTGGGCGACCATTTGAAACTAATTTGAACGATGAAACGACATCACCTTAACGTATTAGATATATATAGGTAGACTCGGTGTCGCTGTCATTTTCCGCACGGGTAACCTGCTGTCTGAGAGAACCATGCGAGGGAGCCTTCTGACGGATATTGGCGTATTGGCAACATTTGTCTCGTTGTGGGAAACTTTGGTGGGAATCTCAATTCAAACATTAACTATATTATACACTATGTTTGCATCCCGTTCTCAAAATAAAGAGCTTATCAATTCCATGTCGCAATATAAATGTTCTTAACACAATTCACAATGGAGTATGCTTAGACTGAGTAAAAACTTCCCTCATCCAATGTTTAATGGAGTAAAATTTGTTGAATCATTAATGCCTCATTAAATCTTATGCAGCGCAAAGATTTAAAGACTTCAAATACAAAGTTCAAAATACACTGAATACAACACCATGAAAAGTGGATGAATTGCAATCGGTGAGGTATGCACATGTAAGCTGCAAAGCTGAAGTAGTGTGCTTTATTAAAATAATTTTTTTAGGAGGGATATTCCTGCGCGGGCCCTAAGCCTCTGATTGGCTTACTAAGTGTTCTTTATATGTTCAGAGCAGGGTGCTTATTGGGCGACGATTTGAAACTCATTTGAACGATGTAACTACATCACCTTAACGTATTCGATATATATATGGTAGACTGGGTGTTGGTGTCATTTTCCGCACGGGTAACCTGCTGTCTGAGAGAACCATGCGAGGTAGCCTTCAGACAAATACTGGCGTATTGGCAACATTTGTTTCGTTGTGGTAAACTTTGGTGGGAATCTCAATTCAAACATAAAGTATATTATACACTATGTTTGCATCCCATTCTGGCCGAACATTTGAAACTCAAATGAACGATGTAATGACATCACCTTAACGTATTCTATACATATAGGGTAGACTCGGTGTTTTTTGCCCATTCCTCATGTGTAATCTGCTGTTTTTAGATAACCATGCGAAGGAGCCTACAGACGAGTATTGAGGAATTGTCGACATAGTGTCTCGTTGTTGCCAGAGAAAAGGAGCAAATGTTTCCCATTATTTTGTTTTTAGGCTCCAGTCTTTTCCCTCAATGCAAGGTGCTAGTTCTCGTTTCCGGTGCGGTCGCGATCATGTGCTCACCTCACTTAGATGTTTTTATTCTGGAGGAAATCGAGCCGAAAAATTTACCTTTCTCCAGAAATCGAATGTGGTACATCACACTTTTTCGTTATATGTTCTGAGCAGGGTGCTTACTGGCCGAACATTTGAAACTCAAATGAACGATTTAATGACATGACCTTAACGTAATCGATACATATAGGGTAGACTCAGTGTTTTTTGCACATTCCTCATGGGTAATCTGCTGTTTTAGAGAACCATGCGAAGGAGCCTACAGACGAGTATTGACGAATTGTCGACATAGTGTCTCGTTGTTTCGAGAGAAAAGGAGCAAATGTTTCAATTTTCGTTTTTTGGCTCCAGTATTTTACCTTAATGCAAGGTGTTTGTTCTCGGTTACGGTGCATTCGCGATCATGTGCTCACCTCATTTAGATGTGCTTATTCTGGAGAAAATCGAGCCGAAAAATTTACCTTTCTGCAGAAATCGGGTGTGGTACATCAGACTTTTTCTTTATATGTTCAGAGCAGGGTGCTTATTGGGCGACCATTTGAAACTAATTTGAACGATGTAACGACATCACCTTAACGTATTAGATATATATAGGGTAGACTCGGTGTCGCTGTCATTTTCCGCACGGGTAACCTGCTGTCTGAGAGAACCATGCAAGGGAGCCTTCTGACTTACCATTTGAAACTAATTTGAACGATGTAACGACATCACCTTAACGTATTAGATATATATAGGGTAGACTCGGTGTCGCTGTCATTTTCCGCACTGGTAATCTGCTGTCTGAGAGAACCATGCGAGGTAGCCTTCAGACGGATACTGGCGTATTGGCAACATTTGTTTCGTTGTGGTAAACTTTGGTGGGAATCTCAATTCAAACATAAACTATATTATACACTATGTTTGCATCCCATCCTGGCCGAACATTTGAAACTCAAATGAACGATGTAATGACATCACCTTAACGTATTCGATACATATAGGGTAAACTTGGTGTTTTTTGCACATTCCTCATGTGTAATGTGCTGTTTTAGAGAACCATGCGAAGGAGCCTACTGACGAGTATTGACGAATTGTCGACATAGTGTCTCGTTGTTTCGAGAGAAAAGGAGCAAATGTTTCAATTTGTTTCTCGGTTACGGTGCATTCGCGATCATGTGCTCACCTCACTTAGATGTGATTATTCTGGAGAAAATCTAGCCGAAAAATTTACCTTTCTGCAGAAATCGGGTGTGGTACATCAGACTTTTTCTTTATATGTTCAGAGCAGGGTGCTTATTGGGCGACCATTTGAAACTAATTTGAACGATGAAACGACATCACCTTAACGTATTAGATATATATAGGTAGACTCGGTGTCGCTGTCATTTTCCGCACGGGTAACCTGCTGTCTGAGAGAACCATGCGAGGGAGCCTTCTGACGGATATTGGCGTATTGGCAACATTTGTCTCGTTGTGGGAAACTTTGGTGGGAATCTCAATTCAAACATTAACTATATTATACACTATGTTTGCATCCCGTTCTCAAAATAAAGAGCTTATCAATTCCATGTCGCAATATAAATGTTCTTAACACAATTCACAATGGAGTATGCTTAGACTGAGTAAAAACTTCCCTCATCCAATGTTTAATGGAGTAAAATTTGTTGAATCATTAATGCCTCATTAAATCTTATGCAGCGCAAAGATTTAAAGACTTCAAATACAAAGTTCAAAATACACTGAATACAACACCATGAAAAGTGGATGAATTGCAATCGGTGAGGTATGCACATGTAAGCTGCAAAGCTGAAGTAGTGTGCTTTATTAAAATAATTTTTTTAGGAGGGATATTCCTGCGCGGGCCCTAAGCCTCTGATTGGCTTACTAAGTGTTCTTTATATGTTCAGAGCAGGGTGCTTATTGGGCGACGATTTGAAACTCATTTGAACGATGTAACTACATCACCTTAACGTATTCGATATATATATGGTAGACTGGGTGTTGGTGTCATTTTCCGCACGGGTAACCTGCTGTCTGAGAGAACCATGCGAGGTAGCCTTCAGACAAATACTGGCGTATTGGCAACATTTGTTTCGTTGTGGTAAACTTTGGTGGGAATCTCAATTCAAACATAAAGTATATTATACACTATGTTTGCATCCCATTCTGGCCGAACATTTGAAACTCAAATGAACGATGTAATGACATCACCTTAACGTATTCTATACATATAGGGTAGACTCGGTGTTTTTTGCCCATTCCTCATGTGTAATCTGCTGTTTTTAGATAACCATGCGAAGGAGCCTACAGACGAGTATTGAGGAATTGTCGACATAGTGTCTCGTTGTTGCCAGAGAAAAGGAGCAAATGTTTCCCATTATTTTGTTTTTAGGCTCCAGTCTTTTCCCTCAATGCAAGGTGCTAGTTCTCGTTTCCGGTGCGGTCGCGATCATGTGCTCACCTCACTTAGATGTTTTTATTCTGGAGGAAATCGAGCCGAAAAATTTACCTTTCTCCAGAAATCGAATGTGGTACATCACACTTTTTCGTTATATGTTCTGAGCAGGGTGCTTACTGGCCGAACATTTGAAACTCAAATGAACGATTTAATGACATGACCTTAACGTAATCGATACATATAGGGTAGACTCAGTGTTTTTTGCACATTCCTCATGGGTAATCTGCTGTTTTAGAGAACCATGCGAAGGAGCCTACAGACGAGTATTGACGAATTGTCGACATAGTGTCTCGTTGTTTCGAGAGAAAAGGAGCAAATGTTTCAATTTTCGTTTTTTGGCTCCAGTATTTTACCTTAATGCAAGGTGTTTGTTCTCGGTTACGGTGCATTCGCGATCATGTGCTCACCTCATTTAGATGTGCTTATTCTGGAGAAAATCGAGCCGAAAAATTTACCTTTCTGCAGAAATCGGGTGTGGTACATCAGACTTTTTCTTTATATGTTCAGAGCAGGGTGCTTATTGGGCGACCATTTGAAACTAATTTGAACGATGTAACGACATCACCTTAACGTATTAGATATATATAGGGTAGACTCGGTGTCACTGTCATTTTCCGCACTGGTAATCTGCTGTCTGAGAGAACCATGCGAGGTAGCCTTCAGACGGATACTGGCGTATTGGCAACATTTGTTTCGTTGTGGTAAACTTTGGTGGGAATCTCAATTCAAACATAAACTATATTATACACTATGTTTGCATCCCATCCTGGCCGAACATTTGAAACTCAAATGAACGATGTAATGACATCACCTTAACGTATTCGATACATATAGGGTAAACTTGGTGTTTTTTGCACATTCCTCATGTGTAATGTGCTGTTTTAGAGAACCATGCGAAGGAGCCTACTGACGAGTATTGACGAATTGTCGACATAGTGTCTCGTTGTTTCGAGAGAAAAGGAGCAAATGTTTCAATTTGTTTCTCGGTTACGGTGCATTCGCGATCATGTGCTCACCTCACTTAGATGTGATTATTCTGGAGAAAATCTAGCCGAAAAATTTACCTTTCTGCAGAAATCGGGTGTGGTACATCAGACTTTTTCTTTATATGTTCAGAGCAGGGTGCTTATTGGGCGACCATTTGAAACTAATTTGAACGATGAAACGACATCACCTTAACGTATTAGATATATATAGGTAGACTCGGTGTCGCTGTCATTTTCCGCACGGGTAACCTGCTGTCTGAGAGAACCATGCGAGGGAGCCTTCTGACGGATATTGGCGTATTGGCAACATTTGTCTCGTTGTGGGAAACTTTGGTGGGAATCTCAATTCAAACATTAACTATATTATACACTATGTTTGCATCCCGTCCTCAAAATAAAGAGCTTATCAATTCCATGTCGCAATATAAATGTTCTTAACACAATTCACAATGGAGTATGCTTAGACTGAGTAAAAACTTCCCTCATCCAATGTTTAATGGAGTAAAATTTGTTGAATCATTAATGCCTCATTAAATCTTATGCAGCGCAAAGATTTAAAGACTTCAAATACAAAGTTCAAAATACACTGAATACAACACCATGAAAAGTGGATGAATTGCAATCGGTGAGGTATGCACATGTAAGCTGCAAAGCTGAAGTAGTGTGCTTTATTAAAATAATTTTTTTAGGAGGGATATTCCTGCGCGGGCCCTAAGCCTCTGATTGGCTTACTAAGTGTTCTTTATATGTTCAGAGCAGGGTGCTTATTGGGCGGCGATTTGAAACTCATTTGAACGATGTAACTACATCACCTTAACGTATTCGATATATATATGGTAGACTGGGTGTTGGTGTCATTTTCCGCACGGGTAACCTGCTGTCTGAGAGAACCATGCGAGGTAGCCTTCAGACAAATACTGGCGTATTGGCAACATTTGTTTCGTTGTGGTAAACTTTGGTGGGAATCTCAATTCAAACATAAAGTATATTATACACTATGTTTGCATCCCATCCTGGCCGAACATTTGAAACTCAAATGAACGATGTAATGACATCACCTTAACGTATTCTATACATATAGGGTAGACTCGGTGTTTTTTGCCCATTCCTCATGTGTAATCTGCTGTTTTTAGAGAACCATGCGAAGGAGCCTACAGACGAGTATTGACGAATTGTCGACATAGTGTCTCGTTGTTTCGAGAGAAAAGGAGCAAATGTTTCAATTTGTTTCTCGGTTACGGTGCATTCGCGACCATGTGCTCACCTCACTTAGATGTGATTATTCTGGAGAAAATCGAGCCGAAAAATTTACCTTTCTGCAGAAATCGGGTGTGGTACATCAGACTTTTTCTTTATATGTTCAGAGCAGGGTGCTTATTGGGCGACCATTTGAAACTAATTTGAACGATGTAACGACATCACCTTAACGTATTAGATATATATAGGGTAGACTCGGTGTCGCTGTCATTTTCCGCACGGGTAACCTGCTGTCTGAGAGAACCATGCAAGGGAGCCTTCTGACTTACCATTTGAAACTAATTTGAACGATGTAACGAGATCACCTTAACGTATTAGATATATATAGGGTAGACTCGGTGTCGCTGTCATTTTCCGCACTGGTAATCTGCTGTCTGAGAGAACCATGCGAGGTAGCCTTCAGACGGATACTGGCGTATTGGCAACATTTGTTTCGTTGTGGTAAACTTTGGTGGGAATCTCAATTCAAACATAAACTATATTATACACTATGTTTGCATCCCATCCTGGCCGAACATTTGAAACTCAAATGAACGATGTAATGACATCACCTTAACGTATTCGATACATATAGGGTAAACTTGGTGTTTTTTGCACATTCCTCATGTGTAATGTGCTGTTTTAGAGAACCATGCGAAGGAGCCTACTGACGAGTATTGACGAATTGTCGACATAGTGTCTCGTTGTTTCGAGAGAAAAGGAGCAAATGTTTCAATTTGTTTCTCGGTTACGGTGCATTCGCGATCATGTGCTCACCTCACTTAGATGTGATTATTCTGGAGAAAATCTAGCCGAAAAATTTACCTTTCTGCAGAAATCGGGTGTGGTACATCAGACTTTTTCTTTATATGTTCAGAGCAGGGTGCTTATTGGGCGACCATTTGAAACTAATTTGAACGATGAAACGACATCACCTTAACGTATTAGATATATATAGGTAGACTCGGTGTCGCTGTCATTTTCCGCACGGGTAACCTGCTGTCTGAGAGAACCATGCGAGGGAGCCTTCTGACGGATATTGGCGTATTGGCAACATTTGTCTCGTTGTGGGAAACTTTGGTGGGAATCTCAATTCAAACATTAACTATATTATACACTATGTTTGCATCCCGTCCTCAAAATAAAGAGCTTATCAATTCCATGTCGCAATATAAATGTTCTTAACACAATTCACAATGGAGTATGCTTAGACTGAGTAAAAACTTCCCTCATCCAATGTTTAATGGAGTAAAATTTGTTGAATCATTAATGCCTCATTAAATCTTATGCAGCGCAAAGATTTAAAGACTTCAAATACAAAGTTCAAAATACACTGAATACAACACCATGAAAAGTGGATGAATTGCAATCGGTGAGGTATGCACATGTAAGCTGCAAAGCTGAAGTAGTGTGCTTTATTAAAATAATTTTTTTAGGAGGGATATTCCTGCGCGGGCCCTAAGCCTCTGATTGGCTTACTAAGTGTTCTTTATATGTTCAGAGCAGGGTGCTTATTGGGCGACGATTTGAAACTCATTTGAACGATGTAACTACATCACCTTAACGTATTCGATATATATATGGTAGACTGGGTGTTGGTGTCATTTTCCGCACGGGTAACCTGCTGTCTGAGAGAACCATGCGAGGTAGCCTTCAGACAAATACTGGCGTATTGGCAACATTTGTTTCGTTGTGGTAAACTTTGGTGGGAATCTCAATTCAAACATAAAGTATATTATACACTATGTTTGCATCCCATCCTGGCCGAACATTTGAAACTCAAATGAACGATGTAATGACATCACCTTAACGTATTCTATACATATAGGGTAGACTCGGTGTTTTTTGCCCATTCCTCATGTGTAATCTGCTGTTTTTAGAGAACCATGCGAAGGAGCCTACAGACGAGTATTGACGAATTGTCGACATAGTGTCTCGTTGTTTCGAGAGAAAAGGAGCAAATGTTTCAATTTGTTTCTCGGTTACGGTGCATTCGCGACCATGTGCTCACCTCACTTAGATGTGATTATTCTGGAGAAAATCGAGCCGAAAAATTTACCTTTCTGCAGAAATCGGGTGTGGTACATCAGACTTTTTCTTTATATGTTCAGAGCAGGGTGCTTATTGGGCGACCATTTGAAACTAATTTGAACGATGTAACGACATCACCTTAACGTATTAGATATATATAGGGTAGACTCGGTGTCGCTGTCATTTTCCGCACGGGTAACCTGCTGTCTGAGAGAACCATGCAAGGGAGCCTTCTGACTTACCATTTGAAACTAATTTGAACGATGTAACGAGATCACCTTAACGTATTAGATATATATAGGGTAGACTCGGTGTCGCTGTCATTTTCCGCACTGGTAATCTGCTGTCTGAGAGAACCATGCGAGGTAGCCTTCAGACGGATACTGGCGTATTGGCAACATTTGTTTCGTTGTGGTAAACTTTGGTGGGAATCTCAATTCAAACATAAACTATATTATACACTATGTTTGCATCCCATCCTGGCCGAACATTTGAAACTCAAATGAACGATGTAATGACATCACCTTAACGTATTCGATACATATAGGGTAAACTTGGTGTTTTTTGCACATTCCTCATGTGTAATGTGCTGTTTTAGAGAACCATGCGAAGGAGCCTACTGACGAGTATTGACGAATTGTCGACATAGTGTCTCGTTGTTTCGAGAGAAAAGGAGCAAATGTTTCAATTTGTTTCTCGGTTACGGTGCATTCGCGATCATGTGCTCACCTCACTTAGATGTGATTATTCTGGAGAAAATCTAGCCGAAAAATTTACCTTTCTGCAGAAATCGGGTGTGGTACATCAGACTTTTTCTTTATATGTTCAGAGCAGGGTGCTTATTGGGCGACCATTTGAAACTAATTTGAACGATGAAACGACATCACCTTAACGTATTAGATATATATAGGTAGACTCGGTGTCGCTGTCATTTTCCGCACGGGTAACCTGCTGTCTGAGAGAACCATGCGAGGGAGCCTTCTGACGGATATTGGCGTATTGGCAACATTTGTCTCGTTGTGGGAAACTTTGGTGGGAATCTCAATTCAAACATTAACTATATTATACACTATGTTTGCATCCCGTCCTCAAAATAAAGAGCTTATCAATTCCATGTCGCAATATAAATGTTCTTAACACAATTCACAATGGAGTATGCTTAGACTGAGTAAAAACTTCCCTCATCCAATGTTTAATGGAGTAAAATTTGTTGAATCATTAATGCCTCATTAAATCTTATGCAGCGCAAAGATTTAAAGACTTCAAATACAAAGTTCAAAATACACTGAATACAACACCATGAAAAGTGGATGAATTGCAATCGGTGAGGTATGCACATGTAAGCTGCAAAGCTGAAGTAGTGTGCTTTATTAAAAGAATTTTTTTAGGAGGGATATTCCTGCGCGGGCCCTAAGCCTCTGATTGGCTTACTAAGTGTTCTTTATATGTTCAGAGCAGGGTGCTTATTGGGCGACGATTTGAAACTCATTTGAACGATGTAACTACATCACCTTAACGTATTCGATATATATATGGTAGACTGGGTGTTGGTGTCATTTTCCGCACGGGTAACCTGCTGTCTGAGAGAACCATGCGAGGTAGCCTTCAGACAAATACTGGCGTATTGGCAACATTTGTTTCGTTGTGGTAAACTTTGGTGGGAATCTCAATTCAAACATAAAGTATATTATACACTATGTTTGCATCCCATTCTGGCCGAACATTTGAAACTCAAATGAACGATGTAATGACATCACCTTAACGTATTCTATACATATAGGGTAGACTCGGTGTTTTTTGCCCATTCCTCATGTGTAATCTGCTGTTTTTAGAGAACCATGCGAAGGAGCCTACAGACGAGTATTGAGGAATTGTCGACATAGTGTCTCGTTGTTGCCAGAGAAAAGGAGCAAATGTTTCCCATTATTTTGTTTTTAGGCTCCATTCTTTTCCCTCAATGCAAGGTGCTAGTTCTCGTTTCCGGTGCGGTCGCGATCATGTGCTCACCTCACTTAGATGTGCTTATTCTGGAGGAAATCGAGCCGAAAAATTTACCTTTCTCCAGAAATCGAATGTGGTACATCACACTTTTTCGTTATATGTTCTGAGCAGGGTGCTTACTGGCCGAACATTTGAAACTCAAATGAACGATTTAATGACAGGACCTTAACGTAATCGATACATATAGGGTAGACTCATATAGGTGTTTTTTGCACATTCCTCATGGGTAATCTGCTGTTTTAGAGAACCATGCGAAGGAGCCTACAGACGAGTATTGACGAATTGTCGACATGTTTGTGTCTCGTTGTTTCGAGAGAAAAGGAGCAAATGTTTCAATTTTCGTTTTTTGGCTCCAGTATTTTCCCTTAATGCAAGGTGTTTGTTCTCGGTTACGGTGCATTCGCGATCATGTGCTCACCTCACTTAGATGTGCATATTCTGGAGAAAATCGAGCCGAAAAATTTACCTTTCTGCAGAAATCGGGTGTGGTACATCAGAATTTTTCTTTATATGTTCAGAGCAGGGTGCTTATTGGGCGACCATTTGAAACTAATTTGAACGATGTAACGACATCACCTTAACGTATTAGATATATACAGGGTAGACTCGGTGTCGCTGTCATTTTCCGCACGGGTAACCTGCTGTCTGAGAGAACCATGCGAGGGAGCCTTCTGACGGACCATTTGAAACTAATTTGAACGATGTAACGACATCACTTTAACGTATTAGATATATATAGGGTAGACTCGGTGTCGCTGTCATTTTCCGCACGGGTAACCTGCTGTCTGAGAGAACCATGCAAGGGAGCCTTCTGACTTACCATTTGAAACTAATTTGAACGATGTAACGAGATCACCTTAACGTATTAGATATATATAGGGTAGACTCGGTGTCGCTGTCATTTTCCGCACTGGTAATCTGCTGTCTGAGAGAACCATGCGAGGTAGCCTTCAGACGGATACTGGCGTATTGGCAACATTTGTTTCGTTGTGGTAAACTTTGGTGGGAATCTCAATTCAAACATTATCTATATTATACACTATGTTTGCATCCCATCCTGGCCGAACATTTGAAACTCAAATGAACGATGTAATGACATCACCTTAACGTATTCGATACATATAGGGTAAACTTGGTGTTTTTTGCACATTCCTCATGTGTAATCTGCTGTTTTAGAGAATCATGCGAAGGAGCCTACAGACGAGTATTGACGAATTGTCGACATAGTGTCTCGTTTTTTCGAGAGAAAAGGAGCAAATGTTTCAATTTTCGTTTTTTGGCTCCAGTATTTTCCCTTAATGCAAGGTGTTTGTTCTCGGTTACGGTGCATTCGCGATCATGTGCTCACCTCACTTAGATGTGCATATTCTGGAGAAAATCGAGCCGAAAAATTTACCTTTCTGCAGAAATCGGGTGTGGTACATCAGACTTTTTCTTTATATGTTCAGAGCAGGGTGCTTATTGGGCGACCAATTGAAACTAATTTGAACGATGTAACGACATCACCTTAACGTATTAGATATATATTGGGAAGACTCGGTGTCGCTGTCTTTTTCCGCACGGGTAACCTGCTGTCTGAGAGAACCATGCGAGGGAGCCTTCTGACGGACCATTTGAAACTAATTTGAACGATGTAACGACATCACCTTAACGTATTAGATATATATATGGTAGACTCGGTGTCGCTGTCATTTTCCGCACGGGTAACCTGCTGTCTGAGAGAACCATGCGAGGTAGCCTTCAGACAGATACTGGCGTATTGGCAACATTTGTTTCGTTGTGGTAAACTTTGGTGGGAATCTCAATTCAAACATAAACTATATTATACACTATGTTTGCATCCCATCCTGGCCGAACATTTGAAACTCAAATGAACGATTTAATGACATGACCTTAACTTAATCGATACATATAGGGTAGACACGGTATTTTTTGCACATTCCTCATGGGTAATCTGCTGTTTTAGAGAACCATGCGAAGAAGCCTACAGACGAGTATTGACGAATTGTCGACATAGTGTCTCGTTGTTTCGAGAGAAAAGGAGCAAATGTGTCAATTTTCGTTTTTTGGCTCCAGTATTTTCCCTTAATGCAAGGTCTTTGTTCTCGGTTACGGTGCATTCGCGATCATGTGCTCACCTCACTTAGATGTGCATATTCTGGAGAAAATCGAGCCGAAAAATTTACCTTTCTGCAGAAATCGGGTGTGGTACATCAGACTTTTTCTTTATATGTTCAGAGCAGGGTGCTTATTGGGCGACCATTTGAAACTAATTTGAACGATGTAACGACATCACCTAACGTATTAGATATATATAGGGTAGACTCGGTGTCGCTGTCATTTTCCGCACGGGTAACCTGCTGTCTGAGAGAACCATGCGAGGGAGCCTTCTGACGGATATTGGCGCATTGGCAACATTTGTCTCGTTGTGGGAAACTTTGGTGGGAATCTCAATTCAAACATTAACTATATTATACACTATGTTTGCATCCCATCCTAAAAATAAAGAGCTTATCAATTCCATGTCGCAATATAAATGTTCTTAACACAATTCACAATGGAGTATGCTTAGACTGAGTAAAAACTTCCCTCATCCAATGTTTAATGGAGTAAAATTTGTTGAATCATTAATGCCTCATTAAATCTTATGCAGCGCAAAGATTTAAAGACTTCAAATACAAAGTTCAAAATACACTGAATACAACACCATGAAAAGTGGATGAATTGCAATCGGTGAGGTATGCACATGTAAGCTGCAAAGCTGAAGTACTGTGCTTTATTAAAAGAATTTTTTTGAAGGATATTCCTGCGCGGGCCCTAAGCCTGTGGTTGGCTTACTAAGTGTTCTTTATATGTTCAGAGCAGGGTGCTTATTGGGCGACCATTTGAAACTCATTTGAACGATGTAACGACATCACCTTAACGTATTAGATATATATAGGGTAGACTCGGTGTCGCTGTCATTTTCTGCACGGGTAACCTGCTGTCTGAGAGTACCATGCGAGGGAGCCTTCTGACGGATATTGGCGTATTGGCAACATTTGCCTCGTTGTGGTAAACTTTGGTGGGAATCTCAATTTAAACATAAACTATATTAAACACTATGTTTGCATCCCATCCTGGCCGAACAATTTAAACTCAAATTTACGATGTAATGACATCACCTTAACGTATTCGATACATATAGGTACACTCAGTGTTTTTTGCACATTCCTCATGGGTTATCTGCTGTTTTAGAGAACCATGCGAAGGAGCCTACAGACAAGTATTGACGAATTGTCGACATAGTGTTTCGTTGTTGCCAGAGAAAAGGAGCAAATGTTTTCCATTATTTTGTTTTTAGGCTCTAGTCTTTTCCCTTAATGCAAGGTGTTTGTTCTCGGTTACGGTGCATTCGCGATCATGTGCTCACCTCACTTAGATGTGCATATTCTGGAGAAAATCGAGCCGAAAAATTTACCTTTCTGCAGAAATCGGGTGTGGTACATCAGACTTTTTCTTTATATGTTCAGAGCAGGGTGCTTATTGGGCGACCATTTGAAACTAATTTGAACGATGTAACGACATCACCTTAACGTATTAGATATATATTGGGAAGACTCGGTGTCGCTGTCTTTTTCCGCACGGGTAACCTGCTGTCTGAGAGAACCATGCGAGGGAGCCTTCTGACGGACCATTTGAAACTAATTTGAACGATGTAACGACATCACCTTAACGTATTAGATATATATATGGTAGACTCGGTGTCGCTGTCATTTTCCGCACGGGTAACCTGCTGTCTGAGAGAACCATGCGAGGTAGCCTTCAGACAGATACTGGCGTATTGGCAACATTTGTTTCGTTGTGGTAAACTTTGGTGGGAATCTCAATTCAAACATAAACTATATTATACACTATGTTTGCATCCCATCCTGGCCGAACATTTGAAACTCAAATGAACGATTTAATGACATGACCTTAACTTAATCGATACATATAGGGTAGACACGGTATTTTTTGCACATTCCTCATGGGTAATCTGCTGTTTTAGAGAACCATGCGAAGAAGCCTACAGACGAGTATTGACGAATTGTCGACATAGTGTCTCGTTGTTTCGAGAGAAAAGGAGCAAATGTGTCAATTTTCGTTTTTTGGCTCCAGTATTTTCCCTTAATGCAAGGTCTTTGTTCTCGGTTACGGTGCATTCGCGATCATGTGCTCACCTCACTTAGATGTGCATATTCTGGAGAAAATCGAGCCGAAAAATTTACCTTTCTGCAGAAATCGGGTGTGGTACATCAGACTTTTTCTTTATATGTTCAGAGCAGGGTGCTTATTGGGCGACCATTTGAAACTAATTTGAACGATGTAACGACATCACCTAACGTATTAGATATATATAGGGTAGACTCGGTGTCGCTGTCATTTTCCGCACGGGTAACCTGCTGTCTGAGAGAACCATGCGAGGGAGCCTTCTGACGGATATTGGCGCATTGGCAACATTTGTCTCGTTGTGGGAAACTTTGGTGGGAATCTCAATTCAAACATTAACTATATTATACACTATGTTTGCATCCCATCCTAAAAATAAAGAGCTTATCAATTCCATGTCGCAATATAAATGTTCTTAACACAATTCACAATGGAGTATGCTTAGACTGAGTAAAAACTTCCCTCATCCAATGTTTAATGGAGTAAAATTTGTTGAATCATTAATGCCTCATTAAATCTTATGCAGCGCAAAGATTTAAAGACTTCAAATACAAAGTTCAAAATACACTGAATACAACACCATGAAAAGTGGATGAATTGCAATCGGTGAGGTATGCACATGTAAGCTGCAAAGCTGAAGTACTGTGCTTTATTAAAAGAATTTTTTTGAAGGATATTCCTGCGCGGGCCCTAAGCCTGTGGTTGGCTTACTAAGTGTTCTTTATATGTTCAGAGCAGGGTGCTTATTGGGCGACCATTTGAAACTCATTTGAACGATGTAACGACATCACCTTAACGTATTAGATATATATAGGGTAGACTCGGTGTCGCTGTCATTTTCTGCACGGGTAACCTGCTGTCTGAGAGTACCATGCGAGGGAGCCTTCTGACGGATATTGGCGTATTGGCAACATTTGCCTCGTTGTGGTAAACTTTGGTGGGAATCTCAATTTAAACATAAACTATATTAAACACTATGTTTGCATCCCATCCTGGCCGAACAATTTAAACTCAAATTTACGATGTAATGACATCACCTTAACGTATTCGATACATATAGGTACACTCAGTGTTTTTTGCACATTCCTCATGGGTTATCTGCTGTTTTAGAGAACCATGCGAAGGAGCCTACAGACAAGTATTGACGAATTGTCGACATAGTGTTTCGTTGTTGCCAGAGAAAAGGAGCAAATGTTTTCCATTATTTTGTTTTTAGGCTCTAGTCTTTTCCCTTAATGCAAGGTGTTTGTTCTCGGTTACGGTGCATTCGCGATCATGTGCTCACCTCACTTAGATGTGCATATTCTGGAGAAAATCGAGCCGAAAAATTTACCTTTCTGCAGAAATCGGGTGTGGTACATCAGACTTTTTCTTTATATGTTCAGAGCAGGGTGCTTAATGGGCGACCATTTGAAACTAATTTGAACGATGTAACGACATCACCTTAACGTATTAGATATATATTGGGTAGACTCGGTGTCGCTGTCATTTTCCGCACGGGTAACCTGCTGTCTGAGAGAATCATGCGAGGGAGCCTTCTGACTGACCATTTGAAACTAATTTGAACGATGTAACGACATCACCTTAACGTATTAGATATATATAGGGTAGACTCGGTGTCGCTGTCATTTTCCGCACGGGTAACCTGCTGTCTGAGAGAACCATGCGAGAGAGCCTTCTGACGGATATTGGCGTATTGGCATTATTTGTCTCGTTGTCGAAAACTTTGGTGGGATTCTCAATTCAAACATTATCTATATTATACACTATGTTTGCATCCCATCCGCAAAATAAAGAGCTTGTCAATTCCATGTCGCAATATAAATGTTCTTTACACAATTCACAATGGAGTATGCTTAGACTGAGCTTTCTGACGGACCATTTGAAACTAATTTGAACGATGTAACGACATCACCTTAACGTATTAGATATATATAGGGTAGACTCGGTGTCGCTGTCATTTTCCGCACGGGTAACCTGCTGTCTGAGAGAACCATGCGAGGGAGCCTTCTGACGGACCATTTGAAACTAATTTGAACGATGTAACGACATCACCTTAACGTATTAGATATATATAGGGCAGACTCGGTGTCGCTGTCATTTTCCGCACGGGTAACCTGCTGTCTGAGAGAACCAGGCGAGGGAGCCTTCTGACGGACCATTTGAAACTAATTTGAACGATGTAACGACATCACCTTAACGTATTAGATATATATAGGGTAGACTCGGTGTCGCTGTTTTAGAGAAGCATGCGAAGGAGCCTACAGACGAGTATTGACGAATTGTCGACATAGTGTCTCGTTGTTTCGAGAGAAAAGGAGCAAATGTTTCAATTTTCGTTTTTTGGCTCCATTAATTTCCCTTAATGCAAGGTGTTTGTTCTCGGTTACGGTGCATTCGCGATCATGTGCTCACCTCACTTAGATGTGCATATTCTGGAGAAAATCTTGCCGAAAAATTTAACTTTCTGCAGAAATCGGGTGTGGTACATCAGACTTTTTCTTTATATGTTCAGAGCAGGGTGCTTATTGGGCGACCATTTGAAACTAATTTGAACGATGTAACGACATCACCTTAACGTATTAGATATATATAGGGTAGACTCGGTGTCGCTGTCATTTTCCACACGGGTAACCTGCTGTCTGAGAGAACCATGCGAGGTAGCCTTCAGACAGATACTGGCGTATTGGCAACATTTGATTCGTTGTGGTAAACTTCGGTGGGAATCTCAATTCAAACATAAGCTATATTATACACTATGTTTGCATCCCATCCTGGCCGAACATTTGAAACTCAAATGAACGATGTAATGACATCACCTTAACGTATTCGATACATATAGGGTAAACTTGGTGTTTTTTGCACATTCCTCATGTGTAATCTGCTGTTTTAGAGAACCATGCGAAGGAGCCTACAGACGAGTATTGACGAATTGTCGACATAGTGTCTCGTTGTTGCTAGAGAAAAGGAGCAAATGTTTCCCATTATTTTGTTTTTAGGCTCCAGTCTTTTCCCTCAATGCAAGGTGCTAGTTCTCGTTTCCGGTGCGGTCGCGATCATGTGCTCACCTCACTTAGATGTGCTTATTCTGGAGGAAATCGAGCCGAAAAATTTACCTTTCTCCAGAAATCGAATGTGGTACATCACACTTTTTCGTTATATGTTCTGAGCAGGGTGCTTACTGGCCGAACATTTGAAACTCAAATGAACGATTTAATGACATGACCTTAACGTAATCGATACATATAGGGTAGACGCGGTGTTTTTTGCACATTCCTCATGGGTAATCTGCTGTTTTAGAGATCCATGCGAAGGAGCCTACAGACGCGTATTGACGAATTGTCGACATAGTGTCTCGTTGTTTCGAGAGAAAAGGAGCAAATGTTTCAATTTTCGTTTTTTGGCTCCAGTATTTTCCCTTAATGCAAGGTGTTTGTTCTCGGTTACGGTGCATTCGCGAGCATGTGCTCACCTCACTTAGATGTGCATATTCTGGAGAAAATCGAGCCGAAAAATTTACCTTTCTGCAGAAATCGGGTGTGGTACATCAGACTTTTTCTTTATATGTTCAGAGCAGGGTGCTTATTGGGCGACCATTTGAAACTAATTTGAACGATGTAACGACATCACCTTAACGTATTCGATATATATAGGGTAGACTGGGTGTCGCTGTCATTTTCCGCACGGGTAACCTGCTGTCTGAGAGAACCATGCGAGGTAGCCTTCTGACAGATACTGGCGTATTGGCAACATTTGTTTCGTTGTGGTAAACTTTGGTGGGAATATCAATTCAAACATAAGCTATATTATACACTATGTTTGCATCCCATCCTGGCCGAACATTTGAAACTCAAATGAACGATGTAATGACATCACCTTAACGTAATCGATACATATAGGGTAGACTCGGTATTTTTTGCACTTTCCTCATGGGTAATCTGATGTTTTAGAGAACAATGCGAAGGAGCCTACAGACGAGTATTGACGAATTGTCGACATAGTGTCTCGTTGTTGCTAGAGAAAAGGAGCAAATGTTTCCCATTATTTTGTTTTTAGGCTCCAGTCTTTTCCCTCAATGCAAGGTGCTAGTTCTCGTTTCCGGTGCGGTCGCGATCATGTGCTCACCTCACTTAGATGTGCTTATTCTGGCCGAAATAGTCGAGCCGAAAAATTTACCTTTCTCCAGAAATCGAATGTGGTACATTCAAAATAAAGAGCTTGTCAATTCCATGTCGCAATATAAATGTTCTTAACACAATTCACAATGGAGTATGCTTAGACTGAGCTTTCTGACGGACCATTTGAAACTAATTTGAACGATGTAACGACATCACCTTAACGTATTAGATATATATAGGGTAGACTCGGTGTCGCTGTCATTTTCCGCACGGGTAACCTGCTGTCTGAGAGAACCAGGCGAGGGAGCCTTCTGACGGACCATTTGAAACTAATTTGAACGATGTAACGACATCACCTTAACGTATTAGATATATATAGGGTAGACTCGGTGTCGCTGTTTTAGAGAAGCATGCGAAGGAGCCTACAGACGAGTATTGACGAATTGTCGACATAGTGTCTCGTTGTTTCGAGAGAAAAGGAGCAAATGTTTCAATTTTCGTTTTTTGGCTCCATTAATTTCCCTTAATGCAAGGTGTTTGTTCTCGGTTACGGTGCATTCGCGATCATGTGCTCACCTCACTTAGATGTGCATATTCTGGAGAAAATCTTGCCGAAAAATTTACCTTTCTGCAGAAATCGGGTGTGGTACATCAGACTTTTTCTTTATATGTTCAGAGCAGGGTGCTTATTGGGCGACCATTTGAAACTAATTTGAACGATGTAACAACATCACCTTAACGTATTAGATATATATAGGGTAGACTCGGTGTCGCTGTCATTTTCCGCACGGGTAAACTGCTGTCTGAGAGAACCATGCGAGGGAGCTTTCTGACGGACCATTTGAAACTAATTTGAACGATGTAACGACATCACCTTAACGTATTCGATATATATAGGGTAGACTCGGTGTTGGTGTCATTTTCCGCACGGGTAACCTGCTGTCTGAGAGAACCATGCGAGGTAGCCTTCAGACAGATACTGGCGTATTGGCAACATTTGTTTCGTTGTGGTAAACTTTGGTGGGAATCTCAATTCAAACATAAACTATATTATACACTATGTTTGCATCCCATCCTGGCCGAACATTTGAAACTCAAATGAACGATGTAATGACATCACCTTAACGTATTCGATACATATAGGGTAGACTTGGTGTTTTTTGCACATTCCTCATGTGTAATGTGCTGTTTTAGAGAACCATGCGAAGGAGCCTACAGACGAGTATTGACGAATTGTCGACATAGTGTCTCGTTGTTTCGAGAGAAAAGGAGCAAATGTTTCAATTTTCGTTTTTTGGCTCCAGTATTTTCCCTTAATGCAAGGTGTTTGTTCTCGGTTACGGTGCATTCGCGATCATGTGCTCACCTCACTTAGATGTGCATATTCTGGAGAAAATCGAGCCGAAAAATTTACCTTTCTGCAGAAATCGGGTGTGGTACATCAGACTTTTTCTTTATATGTTCAGAGCAGGGTGCTTAATGGGCGACCATTTGAAACTAATTTGAACGATGTAACGACATCACCTTAACGTATTAGATATATATTGGGTAGACTCGGTGTCGCTGTCATTTTCCGCACGGGTAACCTGCTGTCTGAGAGAATCATGCGAGGGAGCCTTCTGACTGACCATTTGAAACTAATTTGAACGATGTAACGACATCACCTTAACGTATTAGATATATATAGGGTAGACTCGGTGTCGCTGTCATTTTCCGCACTGGTAATCTGCTGTCTGAGAGAACCATGCGAGGTAGCCTTCAGACGGATACTGGCGTAGTGGCAACATTTGTTTCGTTGTGGTAAACTTTGGTGGGAATCTCAATTCAAACATAAACTATATTATACACTATGTTTGCATCCCATCCTGGCCGAACATTTGAAACTCAAATGAACGATGTAATGACATCACCTTAACGTATTCGATACATATAGGGTAAATTTCGGTGTTTTTTGCACATTCCTCATGTGTAATGTGCTGTTTTAGAGAACCATGCGAAGGAGCCCACAGACGAGTATTGACGAATTGTCGACATAGTGTCTCGTTGTTTCGAGAGAAAAGGAGCAAATGTTTCAATTTGTTTCTCGGTTACGGTGCATTCGCGATCATGTGCTCTCCTCACTTAGATGTAATTATTCTGGAGAAAAACTAGCCGAAAAATTTACCTTTCTGCAGAAATCGGGTGTGGTACATCAGACTTTTTCTTTATATGTTCAGAGCAGGGTGCTTATTGGGCGACCATTTGAAACTAATTTGAACGATGAAACGACATCACCTTAACGTATTAGATATATATAGGTAGACTCGGTGTCGCTGTCAGTTTCCGCACGGGTAACGAGCTGTCTGAGAGAACCATGCGAGGGAGCTTTCTGACGGATATTGTCGTATTGGCAAAATTTGTCTCGTTGTGGGAAACTTTGGTGGGAATCTCAATTCAAACATTAACTATATTATACATGTTTGCATCCCATCCTCAAAATAAAGAGCTTATCAATTACATGTCGCAATATAAATGTTCTTAACACAATTCACAATGGAGTATGCTTAGACTGAGTAAAAAATTCCCTCATCCAATGTTTAATGGAGTAAAATTTGTTGAATCATTAATGCCTCATTAAATCTTATGCAGCGCAAAGATTTAAAGACTTCAAATACAAAGTTCAAAATACACTGAATACAACACCATGAAAAGTGGATGAATTGCAATCGGTGAGGTATGCACATGTAAGCTGCAAAGCTGAAGTAGTGTGCTTTATTAAAAGAATTTTTTTAGGAGGGATATTCCTGCGCGGGCCCTAAGCCTCTGGTTGGCTTACTAAGTGTTCTTTATATGTTCAGAGCAGGGTGCTTATTGGGCGACCATTTGAAACTCATTTGAACGATGTAACGACATCACCTTAACGTATTCGATATATATAGGGTAGACTGGGTGTTGGTGTCATTTTCCGCACGGGTAACCTGCTGTCTGAGAGAACCATGCGAGGTAGCCTTCAGACAAATACTGGCGTATTGGCAACATTTGTTTCGTTGTGGTAAACTTTGGTGGGAATCTCAATTCAAACATAAAGTATATTATACACTATGTTTGCATCCCATCCTGGCCGAACATTTGAAACTCAAATGAACGATTTAATGACATGACCTTAACGTAATCGATACATATAGGGTAGACTCAGTTTTTTTTTGCACATTCCTCATGGGTAATCTGCTGTTTTAGAGAACCATGCGAAGGAGCCTACAGACGAGTATTGACGAATTGTCGACATAGTGTCTCGTTGTTTCGAGAGAAAAGGAGCAAATGTTTCAATTTTCGTTTTTTGGCTCCAGTATTTTACCTTAATGCAAGGTGTTTGTTCTCGGTTACGGTGCATTCGCGATCATGTGCTCACCTCATTTAGATGTGCTTATTCTGGAGAAAATCGAGCCGAAAAATTTACCTTTCTGCAGAAATCGGGTGTGGTACATCAGACTTTTTCTTTATATGTTCAGAGCAGGGTGCTTATTGGGCAACCATTTGAAACTAATTTGAACGATGTAACGACATCACCTTAACGTATTAGATATATATAGGGTAGACTCGGTGTCGCTGTCATTTTCCGCACGGGTAACCTGCTGTCTGAGAGAACCATGCAAGGGAGCCTTCTGACTTACCATTTGAAACTAATTTGAACGATGTAACGACATCACCTTAAAGTATTAGATATATATAGGGTAGACTCGGTGTCGCTGTCATTTTCCGCACTGGTAATCTGCTGTCTGAGAGAACCATGCGAGGTAGCCTTCAGACGGATACTGGCGTATTGGCAACATTTGTTTCGTTGTGGTAAACTTTGGTGGGAATCTCAATTCAAACATAAACTATATTATACACTATGTTTGCATCCCATCCTGGCCGAACATTTGAAACTCAAATGAACGATGTAATGACATCACCTTAACGTATTCGATACATATAGGGTAAACTTGGTGTTTTTTGCACATTCCTCATGTGTACTGTGCTGTTTTAGAGAACCATGCGAAGGAGCCTACAGACGAGTATTGACGAATTGTCGACATAGTGTCTCGTTGTTTCGAGAGAAAAGGAGCAAATGTTTCAATTTATTTCTCGGTTACGGTGCATTCGCGATCATGTGCTCACCTCACTTAGATGTGATTATTCTGGAGAAAATCTAGCCGAAAAATTTACCTTTCTGCAGAAATCGGGTGTGGTACATCAGACTTTTTCTTTATATGTTCAGAGCAGGGTGCTTATTGGGCGACCATTTGAAACTAATTTGAACGATGAAACGACATCACCTTAACGTATTAGATATATATAGGTAGACTCGGTGTCGCTGTCATTTTCCGCACGGGTAACCTGCTGTCTGAGAAAACCATGGGAGGGAGCTTTCTGACGGACCATTTGAAACTAATTTGAACGATGTAACGACATCACCTTAACGTATTCGATATATATAGGGTAGACTCGGTGTCGCTGTCATTTTCCGCACGGGTAACCTGCTGTCTGAGAGAACCATGCGAGGGAGCCTTCTGACAGATCCTGGCGTATTGGCAACATTTGTTTCGTTGTGGTAAACTTTGGTGGGAATCTCAATTCAAACATAAAGTATATTATACACTATGTTTGCATCCCATCCTGGCCGAACATTTGAAACTCAAATGAACGATGTAATGACATCACCTTAACGTATTCGATACATATAGGGTAAACTTGGTGTTTTTTGCACATTCCTCATGTGTAATGTGCTGTTTTAGAGAACAATGCGAAGGAGCCTACAGACGAGTATTGACGAATTGTCGACATAGTGTCTCGTTGTTTCGAGAGAAAAGGAGCAAATGTTTCAATTTGTTTCTCGGTTACGGTGCATTCGCGATCATGTGCTCACCTCACTTAGATGTGATAATTCTGGAGAAAATCTAGCCGAAAAATTTACCTTTCTGCAGAAATCGGGTGTGGTACATCAGACTTTTTCTTTATATGTTCAGAGCAGGGTGCTTATTGGGCGACCATTTGAAACTAATTTGAACGATGAAACGACATCACCTTAACGTATTAGATATATATAGGTAGACTCGGTGTCGCTGTCAGTTTCCGCACGGGTAACCAGCTGTCTGAGAGAACCATGCGAGGGAGCTTTCTGACGGATATTGGCGTATTGGCAACATTTGTCTCGTTGTGGGAAACTTTGGTGGGAATCTCAATTCAAACATTAACTATATTATACACTATGTTTGCATCCCATCCTGGCCGAACATTTGAAACTCAAATGAACGATGTAATGACATCACCTTAACGTATTCGATACATATAGGGTAAACTTGGTGTTTTTTGCACATTCCTCATGTGTAATGTGCTGTTTTAGAGAACCATGCGAAGGAGCCTACAGACGAGTATTGACGAATTGTCGACATAGTGTCTCGTTGTTTCGAGAGAAAAGGAGCAAATGTTTCAATTTATTTCTCGGTTACGGTGCATTCGCGATCATGTGCTCACCTCACTTAGATGTGATTATTCTGGAGAAAATCTAGCCGAAAAATTTACCTTTCTGCAGAAATCGGGTGTGGTACATCAGACTTTTTCTTTATATGTTTAGAGCAGGGTGCTTATTGGGCGACCATTTGAAACTAATTTGAACGATGAAACGACATCACCTTAACGTATTAGATATATATAGGTAGACTCGGTGTCGCTGTCATTTTCCGCACGGGTAACCTGCTGTCTGAGAAAACCATGGGAGGGAGCTTTCTGACGGACCATTTGAAACTAATTTGAACGATGTAACGACATCACCTTAACGTATTAGATATATATAGGGTAGACTCGGTGTCGCTGTCATTTTCCGCACGGGTAACCTGCTGTCTGAGAGAACCATGCGAGGGAGCCTTCTGACAGATCCTGGCGTATTGGCAACATTTGTTTCGTTGTGGTAAACTTTGGTGGGAATCTCAATTCAAACATAAACTATATTATACACTATGTTTGCATCCCATCCTGGCCGAACATTTGAAACTCAAATGAACGATGTAATGACATCACCTTAACGTATTCGATACATATAGGGTAAACTTGGTGTTTTTTGCACATTCCTCATGTGTAATGTGCTGTTTTAGAGAACCATGCGAAGGAGCCTACAGACGAGTATTGACGAATTGTCGACATAGTGTCTCGTTGTTTCGAGAGAAAAGGAGCAAATGTTTCAATTTGTTTCTCGGTTACGGTGCATTCGCGATCATGTGCTCACCTCACTTAGATGTGATAATTCTGGAGAAAATCTAGCCGAAAAATTTACCTTTCTGCAGAAATCGGGTGTGGTACATCAGACTTTTTCTTTATATGTTCAGAGCAGGGTGCTTATTGGGCGACAATTTGAAACTAATTTGAACGATGAAACGACATCACCTTAACGTATTAGATATATATAGGTAGACTCGGTGTCGCTGTCAGTTTCCGCACGGGTAACCAGCTGTCTGAGAGAACCATGCGAGGGAGCTTTCTGACGGATATTGGCGTATTGGCAACATTTGTCTCGTTGTGGGAAACTTTGGTGGGAATCTCAATTCAAACATTAACTATATTATACATGTTTGCATCCCATCCTCAAAATAAAGAGCTTATCAATTACATGTCGCAATATAAATGTTCTTAACACAATTAACAATGGAGTATGCTTAGACTGAGTAAAAACTTCCCTCATCCAATGTTTAATGGAGTAAAATTTGTTGAATCATTAATGCCTCATTAAATCTTATGCAGCGCAAAGATTTAAAGACTTCAAATACAAAGTTCAAAATACACTGAATTCAACACCATGAAAAGTGGATGAATTGCAATCGGTGAGGTATGCACATGTAAGCTGCAAAGCTGAAGTACTGTGCTTTATTAAAAGAATTTTTTTAGGAGGGATATTCCTGCGCGGGCCCTAAGCCTCTGGTTGGCTTACTAAGTGTTCTTTATATGTTCTGAGCAGGGTGCTTATTGGGCGACCATTTGAAACTCATTTGAACGATGTTAGGACATCACCTTAACGTATTCGATATATATAGGGTAGACTGGGTGTTGGTGTCATTTTCCGCACGGGTAACCTGCTGTCTGAGAGAACCATGCGAGGTAGCCTTCTGACAGATACTGGCGTATTGGCAACATTTGTTTCGTTGTGGTAAACTTTGGTGGGAATCTCAATTCAAACATAAGCTATATTATACACCATGTTTGCATCCCATCCTGGCCGAACATTTGAAACTCAAATGAACGATGTAATGACATCACCTTAACGTAATCGATACATATAGGGTAGACTCGGTATTTTTTGCACATTCCTCATGGGTAATCTGATGTTTTAGAGAACAATGCGAAGGAGCCTACAGACGAGTATTGACGAATTGTCGACATAGTGTCTCGTTGTTGCCAGAGAAAAGGAGCAAATGTTTCCCATTATTTTGTTTTTAGGCTCCAGTCTTTTCCCTCAATGCAAGGTGCTAGTTCTCGTTTCCGGTGCGGTCGCGATCATGTGCTCACCTCACTTAGATGTGCTTATTCTGGAGGAAATCGAGCCGAAAAATTTACCTTTCTCCAGAAATCGAATGTGGTACATCACACTTTTTCGTTATATGTTCTGAGCAGGGTGCTTACTGGCCGAACATTTGAAACTCAAATGAACGATTTAATGACATGACCTTAACGTAATCGATACATATAGGGTAGACTCAGTGTTTTTTGCACATTCCTCATGGGTAATCTGCTGTTTTAGAGAACCATGTGAAGGAGCCTACAGACGAGTATTGACGAATTGTCGACATAGTGTCTCGTTGTTTCGAGAGAAAAGGAGCAAATGTTTCAATTTTCGTTTTTTGGCTCCAGTATTTTACCTTAATGCAAGGTGTATGTTCTTGGTTACGGTGCATTCGCGATCATGTGCTCACCTCACTTAGATGTGATTATTCTGGAGAAAATCTAGCCGAAAAATTTACCTTTCTGCAGAAATCGGGTGTGGTACATCAGACTTTTTCTTTATATGTTCAGAGCAGGGTGCTTATTAGGCGACCATTTGAAACTAATTTGAATGATGAAACGACATCACCTTAACGTATTAGATATATATAGGTAGACTCGGTGTCGCTGTCATTTTCCGCACGGGTAACCTGCTGTCTGAGAGAACCATGCAAGGGAGCCTTCTGACTTACCATTTGAAACTAATTTGAACGATGTAACGACATCACCTTAAAGTATTAGATATATATAGGGTAGACTCGGTGTCGCTGTCATTTTCCGCACTGGTAATCTGCTGTCTGAGAGAACCATGCGAGGTAGCCTTCAGACGGATACTGGCGTATTGGCAACATTTGTTTCGTTGTGGTAAACTTTGGTGGGAATCTCATTTCAAACATAAACTATATTATACACTATGTTTGCATCCCATCCTGGCCGAACATTTGAAACTCAAATGAACGATGTAATGACATCACCTTAACGTATTCGATACATATAGGGTAAACTTGGTGTTTTTTGCACATTCCTCATGTGTAATGTGCTGTTTTAGAGAACCATGCGAAGGAGCCTACAGACGAGTATTGACGAATTGTCGACATAGTGTCTCGTTGTTTCGAGAGAAAAGGAGCAAATGTTTCAATTTATTTCTCGGTTACGGTGCATTCGCGATCATGTGCTCACCTCACTTAGATGTGATTATTCTGGAGAAAATCTAGCCGAAAAATTTACCTTTCTGCAGAAATCGGGTGTGGTACATCAGACTTTTTCTTTATATGTTCAGAGCAGGGTGCTTATTGGGCGACCATTTGAAACTAATTTGAACGATGAAACGACATCACCTTAACGTATTAGATATATATAGGTAGACTCGGTGTCGCTGTCATTTTCCGCACGGGTAACCTGCTGTCTGAGAAAACCATGGGAGGGAGCTTTCTGACGGACCATTTGAAACTAATTTGAACGATGTAACGACATCACCTTAACGTATTAGATATATATAGGGTAGACTCGGTGTCGCTGTCATTTTCCGCACGGGTAACCTGCTGTCTGAGAGAACCATGCGAGGGAGCCTTCTGACAGATCCTGGCGTATTGGCAACATTTGTTTCGTTGTGGTAAACTTTGGTGGGAATCTCAATTCAAACATAAACTATATTATACACTATGTTTGCATCCCATCCTGGCCGAACATTTGAAACTCAAATGAACGATGTAATGACATCACCTTAACGTATTCGATACATATAGGGTAAACTTGGTGTTTTTTGCACATTCCTCATGTGTAATGTGCTGTTTTAGAGAACCATGCGAAGGAGCCTACAGACGAGTATTGACGAATTGTCGACATAGTGTCTCGTTGTTTCGAGAGAAAAGGAGCAAATGTTTCAATTTGTTTCTCGGTTACGGTGCATTCGCGATCATGTGCTCACCTCACTTAGATGTGATAATTCTGGAGAAAATCTAGCCGAAAAATTTACCTTTCTGCAGAAATCGGGTGTGGTACATCAGACTTTTTCTTTATATGTTCAGAGCAGGGTGCTTATTGGGCGACCATTTGAAACTAATTTGAACGATGAAACGACATCACCTTAACGTATTAGATATATATAGGTAGACTCGGTGTCGCTGTCAGTTTCCGCACGGGTAACCAGCTGTCTGAGAGAACCATGCGAGGGAGCTTTCTGACGGATATTGGCGTATTGGCAACATTTGTCTCGTTGTGGGAAACTTTGGTGGGAATCTCAATTCAAACATTAACTATATTACACATGTTTGCATCCCATCCTCAAAATAAAGAGCTTATCAATTACATGTCGCAATATAAATGTTCTTAACACAATTAACAATGGAGTATGCTTAGACTGAGTAAAAACTTCCCTCATCCAATGTTTAATGGAGTAAAATTTGTTGAATCATTAATGCCTCATTAAATCTTATGCAGCGCAAAGATTTAAAGACTTCAAATACAAAGTTCAAAATACACTGAATACAACACCATGAAAAGTGGATGAATTGCAATCGGTGAGGTATGCACATGTAAGCTGCAAAGCTGAAGTAGTGTGCTTTATTAAAAGAATTTTTTTAGGAGGGATATTCCTGCGCGGGCCCTAAGCCTCTGGTTGGCTTACTAAGTGTTCTTTATATGTTCAGAGCAGGGTGCTTATTGGGCGACCATTTGAAACTCATTTGAACGATGTAACGACATCACCTTAACGTATTCGATATATATAGGGTAGACTGGGTGTTGGTGTCATTTTCCGCACGGGTAACCTGCTGTCTGAGAGAACCATGCGAGGTAGCCTTCAGACAAATACTGGCGTATTGGCAACATTTGTTTCGTTGTGGTAAACTTTGGTGGGAATCTCAATTCAAACATAAAGTATATTATACACTATGTTTGCATCCCATCCTGGCCGAACATTTGAAACTCAAATGAACGATGTAATGACATCACCTTAACGTATTCGATACATATAGGGTAAACTTGGTGTTTTTTGCACATTCCTCATGTGTAATGTGCTGTTTTAGAGAACCATGCGAAGGAGCCTACAGACGAGTATTGACGAATTGTCGACATAGTGTCTCGTTGTTTCGAGAGAAAAGTAGCAAATGTTTCAATTTGTTTCTCGGTTACGGTGCATTCGCGATCATGTGCTCACCTCACTAAGATGTGATAATTCTGGAGAAAATCTAGCCGAAAAATTTACCTTTCTGCAGAAATCGGGTGTGGTACATCAGACTTTTTCTTTATATGTTCAGAGCAGGGTGCTTATTGGGCGACCATTTGAAACTAATTTGAACGATGAAACGACATCACCTTAACGTATTAGATATATATAGGTAGACTCGGTGTCGCTGTCAGTTTCCGCACGGGTAACCAGCTGTCTGAGAGAACCATGCGAGGGAGCTTTCTGACGGATATTGGCGTATTGGCAACATTTGTCTCGTTGTGGGAAACTTTGGTGGGAATCTCAATTCAAACATTAACTATATTATACATGTTTGCATCCCATCCTCAAAATAAAGAGCTTATCAATTACATGTCGCAATATAAATGTTCTTAACACAATTAACAATGGAGTATGCTTAGACTGAGTAAAAACTTCCCTCATCCAATGTTTAATGGAGTAAAATTTGTTGAATCATTAATGCCTCATTAAATCTTATGCAGCGCAAAGATTTAAAGACTTCAAATACAAAGTTCAAAATACACTGAATTCAACACCATGAAAAGTGGATGAATTGCAATCGGTGAGGTATGCACATGTAAGCTGCAAAGCTGAAGTACTGTGCTTTATTAAAAGAATTTTTTTAGGAGGGATATTCCTGCGCGGGCCCTAAGCCTCTGGTTGGCTTACTAAGTGTTCTTAATATGTTCTGAGCAGGGTGCTTATTGGGCGACCATTTGAAACTAATTTGAACGATGTAACGACATCACCTTAACGTATTAGATATATATTGGGTAGACTCGGTGTCGCTGTCATTTTCCGCACGGGTAACCTGCTGTCTGAGAGAATCATGCGAGGGAGCCTTCTGACTGACCATTTGAAACTAATTTGAACGATGTAACGACATCACCTTAACGTATTAGATATATATAGGGTAGACTCGGTGTCGCTGTTTTAGAGAAGCATGCGAAGGAGCCTACAGACGAGTATTGACGAATTGTCGACATAGTGTCTCGTTGTTTCGAGAGAAAAGGAGCAAATGTTTCAATTTTCGTTTTTTGGCTCCATTAATTTCCCTTAATGCAAGGTGTTTGTTCTCGGTTACGGTGCATTCGCGATCATGTGCTCACCTCACTTAGATGTGCATATTCTGGAGAAAATCTTGCCGAAAAATTTACCTTTCTGCAGAAATCGGGTGTGGTACATCAGACTTTTTCTTTATATGTTCAGAGCAGGGTGCTTATTGGGCGACCATTTGAAACTAATTTGAACGATGTAACGACATCACCTTAACGTATTAGATATATATAGGGTAGACTCGGTGTCGCTGTCATTTTCCGCACGGGTAAACTGCTGTCTGAGAGAACCATGCGAGGGAGCTTTCTGACGGACCATTTGAAACTAATTTGAACGATGTAACGACATCACCTTAACGTATTCGATATATATAGGGTAGACTCGGTGTTGGTGTCATTTTCCGCACGGGTAACCTGCTGTCTGAGAGAACCATGCGAGGTAGCCTTCAGACAGATACTGGCGTATTGGCAACATTTGTTTCGTTGTGGTAAACTTTGGTGGGAATCTCAATTCAAACAAACTATATTATACACTATGTTTGCATCCCATCCTGGGCGAACATTTGAAACTCAAATGAACGATGTAATGACATCACCTTAACGTATTCGATACATATAGGGTAGACTTGGTGTTTTTTGCACATTCCTCATGTGTAATGTGCTGTTTTAGAGAACCATGCGAAGGAGCCTACAGACGAGTATTGACGAATTGTCGACATAGTGTCTCGTTGTTTCGAGAGAAAAGGAGCAAATGTTTCAATTTTCGTTTTTTGGCTCCAGTATTTTCCCTTAATGCAAGGTGTTTGTTCTCGGTTACGGTGCATTCGCGATCATGTGCTCACCTCACTTAGATGTGCATATTCTGGAGAAAATCTAGCCGAAAAATTTACCTTTCTGCAGAAATCGGGTGTGGTACATCAGACTTTTTCTTTATATGTTCAGAGCAGGGTGCTTATTGGGCGACCATTTGAAACTAATTTGAACGATGAAACGACATCACCTTAACGTATTAGATATATATAGGTAGACTCGGTGTCGCTGTCAGTTTCCGCACGGGTAACCAGCTGTCTGAGAGAACCATGCGAGGGAGCTTTCTGACGGATATTGGCGTATTGGCAACATTTGTCTCGTTGTGGGAAACTTTGGTGGGAATCTCAATTCAAACATTAACTATATTATACATGTTTGCATCCCATCCTCAAAATAAAGAGCTTATCAATTACATGTCGCAATATAAATGTTCTTAACACAATTAACAATGGAGTATGCTTAGACTGAGTAAAAACTTCCCTCATCCAATGTTTAATGGAGTAAAATTTGTTGAATCATTAATGCCTCATTAAATCTTATGCAGCGCAAAGATTTAAAGACTTCAAATACAAAGTTCAAAATACACTGAATTCAACACCATGAAAAGTGGATGAATTGCAATCGGTGAGGTATGCACATGTAAGCTGCAAAGCTGAAGTACTGTGCTTTATTAAAAGAATTTTTTTAGGAGGGATATTCCTGCGCGGGCCCTAAGCCTCAGGTTGGCTTACTAAGTGTTCTTTATATGTTCTGAGCAGGGTGCTTATTGGGCGACCATTTGAAACTAATTTGAACGATGTAACGACATCACCTTAACGTATTAGATATATATTGGGTAGACTCGGTGTCGCTGTCATTTTCCGCACGGGTAACCTGCTGTCTGAGAGAATCATGCGAGGGAGCCTTCTGACTGACCATTTGAAACTAATTTGAACGATGTAACGACATCACCTTAACGTATTAGATATATATAGGGTAGACTCGGTGTCGCTGTTTTAGAGAAGCATGCGAAGGAGCCTACAGACGAGTATTGACGAATTGTCGACATAGTGTCTCGTTGTTTCGAGAGAAAAGGAGCAAATGTTTCAATTTTCGTTTTTTGGCTCCATTAATTTCCCTTAATGCAAGGTGTTTGTTCTCGGTTACGGTGCATTCGCGATCATGTGCTCACCTCACTTAGATGTGCATATTCTGGAGAAAATCTTGCCGAAAAATTTACCTTTCTGCAGAAATCGGGTGTGGTACATCAGACTTTTTCTTTATATGTTCAGAGCAGGGTGCTTATTGGGCGACCATTTGAAACTAATTTGAACGATGTAACAACATCACCTTAACGTATTAGATATATATAGGGTAGACTCGGTGTCGCTGTCATTTTCCGCACGGGTAAACTGCTGTCTGAGAGAACCATGCGAGGGAGCTTTCTGACGGACCATTTGAAACTAATTTGAACGATGTAACGACATCACCTTAACGTATTCGATATATATAGGGTAGACTCGGTGTCGCTGTCTTTTTCCGCACGGGTAACCTGCTGTCTGAGAGAACCATGCGAGGGAGCCTTCTGACGGACCATTTGAAACTAATTTGAACGATGTAACGACATCACCTTAACGTATTAGATATATATATGGTAGACTCGGTGTCGCTGTCATTTTCCGCACGGGTAACCTGCTGTCTGAGAGAACCATGCAAGGGAGCCTTCTGACGGATACTGGCGCATTGGCAACATTTGTTTCGTTGTGGGAAACTTTGGTGGGAATCTCAATTCAAACAAACTATATTATACACTATGTTTGCATCCCATCCTGGCCGAACATTTGAAACTCAAATGAACGATGTAATGACATCACCTTAACGTATTCGATACATATAGGGTAGACTTGGTGTTTTTTGCACATTCCTCATGTGTAATGTGCTGTTTTAGAGAACCATGCGAAGGAGCCTACAGACGAGTATTGACGAATTGTCGACATAGTGTCTCGTTTTTTCGAGAGAAAAGGAGCAAATGTTTCAATTTTCGTTTTTTGGCTCCAGTATTTTCCCTTAATGCAAGGTGTTTGTTCTCGGTTACGGTGCATTCGCGATCATGTGCTCACCTCACTTAGATGTGCATATTCTGGAGAAAATCGAGCCGAAAAATTTACCTTTCTGCAGAAATCGGGTGTGGTACATCAGACTTTTTCTTTATATGTTCAGAGCAGGGTGCTTATTGGGCGACCATTTGAAACTAATTTGAACGATGTAACGACATCACCTTAACGTATTCGATATATATAGGGTAGACTGGGTGTCGCTGTCATTTTCCGCACGGATAACCTGCTGTCTGAGAGAACCATGCGAGGTAGCCTTCTGACAGATACTGGCGTATTGGCAACATTTGTTTCGTTGTGGTAAACTTTGGTGGGAATATCAATTCAAACATAAGCTATATTATACACTATGTTTGCATCCCATCCTGGCCGAACATTTGAAACTCAAATGAACGATGTAATGACATCACCTTAACGTAATCGATACATATAGGGTAGACTCGGTATTTTTTGCACATTCCTCATGGGTAATCTGATGTTTTAGAGAACAATGCGAAGGAGCCTACAGACGAGTATTGACGAATTGTCGACATAGTGTCTCGTTGTTGCTAGAGAAAAGGAGCAAATGTTTCCCATTATTTTGTTTTTAGGCTCCAGTCTTTTCCCTCAATGCAAGGTGCTAGTTCTCGTTTCCGGTGCGGTCGCGATCATGTGCACACCTCACTTAGATGTGCTTATTCTGGCCGAAATAGTCGAGCCGAAAAATTTACCTTTCTCCAGAAATCGAATGTGGTATATCACACTTTTTCGTTATATGTTCTGAGCAGGGTGCTTACTGGCCGAACATTTGAAACTCAAATGAACGATGTAATGACATCACCTTAACGTATTCGATACATATAGGGTAGACTCGGATTTTTTTTGCGCATTCCTCATGTGTAATCTGCTGTTTTTAGAGAACCATGCGTTCCTACCTACAGCCTACAGACGAGTATTGACGAATTGTCGACATAGTGTCTCGTTGTTTCGAGAGAAAAGGAGCAAATGTTTCAATTTTCGTTTTTTGGCTCCAGTATTTTCCCTTAATGCAAGGTGTTTGTTCTCGGTTACGGTGCATTCGCGATCATGTGCTCACCTCACTTAGATGTGCATATTCTGGAGAAAATAGAGCCGAATAATTTACCTTTCTGCAGAAATCGGGTGTGGTACATCAGACTTTTTCTTTATATGTTCAGAGCAGGGTGCTTATTGGGCGACCAATTGAAACTAATTTGAACGATGTAACGACATCACCTTAACGTATTAGATATATATAGGGTAGACTCGGTGTCGCTGTCTTTTTCCGCACGGGTAACCTGCTGTCTGAGAGAACCATGCGAGGGAGCCTTCTGACGGACCATTTGAAACTAATTTGAACGATGTAACGACATCACCTTAACGTATTAGATATATATATGGTAGACTCGGTGTCGCTGTCATTTTCCGCACGGGTAACCTGCTGTCTGAGAGAACCTTGCGAGGGAGCCTTCTGACGGATACTGGCGCATTGGCAACATTTGTTTCGTTGTGGGAAACTTTGGTGGGAATCTCAATTCAAACAACCTATATTATACACTATGTTTGCATCCCATCCTGGCCGAACATTTGAAACTCAAATGAACGATGTAATGACATCACCTTAACGTATTCGATACATATAGGGTAGACTTGGTGTTTTTTGCACATTCCTCATGTGTAATGTGCTGTTTTAGAGAACCATGCGAAGGAGCCTACAGACGAGTATTGACGAATTGTCGACATAGTGTCTCGTTTTTTCGAGAGAAAAGGAGCAAATGTTTCAATTTTCGTTTTTTGGCTCCAGTATTTTCCCTTAATGCAAGGTGTTTGTTCTCGGTTACGGTGCATTCGCGATCATGTGCTCACCTCACTTAGATGTGCATATTCTGGAGAAAATCGAGCCGAAAAATTTACCTTTCTGCAGAAATCGGGTGTGGTACATCAGACTTTTTCTTTATATGTTCAGAGCAGGGTGCTTATTGGGCGACCAATTGAAACTAATTTGAACGATGTAACGACATCACCTTAACGTATTAGATATATATTGGGTAGACTCGGTGTCGCTGTCTTTTTCCGCACGGGTAACCTGCTGTCTGAGAGAACCATGCGAGGGAGCCTTCTGACGGACCATTTGAAACTAATTTGAACGATGTAACGACATCACCTTAACGTATTAGATATATATATGGTAGACTCGGTGTCGCTGTCATTTTCCGCACGGGTAACCTGCTGTCTGAGAGAACCATGCGAGGGAGCCTTCTGACGGATACTGGCGCATTGGCAACATTTGTTTCGTTGTGGGAAACTTTGGTGGGAATCTCAATTCAAACAACCTATATTATACACTATGTTTGCATCCCATCCTGGCCGAACATTTGAAACTCAAATGAACGATGTAATGACATCACCTTAACGTATTCGATACATATAGGGTAAACTTGGTGTTTTTTGCACATTCCTCATGTGTAATCTGCTGTTTTAGAGAACCATGCGAAGGAGCCTACAGACGAGTATTGACGAATTGTCGACATAGTGTCTCGTTGTTGCTAGAGAAAAAGAGCAAATGTTTCCCATTATTTTGTTTTTAGGCTCCAGTCTTTTCCCTCAATGCAAGGTGCTAGTTCTCGTTTACGGTGCGGTCGCGATCATGTGCTCACCTCACTTAGATGTGCTTATTCTGGAGGAAATCGAGCCGAAAAATTTACCTTTCTCCAGAAATCGAATGTGGTACATCACACTTTTTCGTTATATGTTCTGAGCAGGGTGCTTACTGGCCGAACATTTGAAACTCAAATGAACGATTTAATGACATGACCTTAACGTAATCGATACATATAGGGTAGACGCGGTGTTTTTTGCACATTCCTCATGGGTAATCTGCTGTTTTAGAGATCCATGCGAAGGAGCCTACAGACGAGTATTGACGAATTGTCGACATAGTGTCTCGTTGTTTCGAGAGAAAAGGAGCAAATGTTTCAATTTTCGTTTTTTGGCTCCAGTATTTTCCCTTAATGCAAGGTGTTTGTTCTCGGTTACGGTGCATTCGCGATCATGTGCTCACCTCACTTAGATGTGCATATTCTGGAGAAAATCGAGCCGAAAAATTTACCTTTCTGCAGAAATCGGGTGTGGTACATCAGACTTTTTCTTTATATGTTCAGAGCAGGGTGCTTATTGGGCGACCATTTGAAACTAATTTGAACGATGTAACGACATCACCTTAACGTATTCGATATATATAGGGTAGACTGGGTGTCGCTGTCATTTTCCGCACGGATAACCTGCTGTCTGAGAGAAACATGCGAGGTAGCCTTCTGACAGATACTGGCGTATTGGCAACATTTGTTTCGTTGTGGTAAACTTTGGTGGGAATATCAATTCAAACATAAGCTATATTATACACTATGTTTGCATCCCATCCTGGCCGAACATTTGAAACTCAAATGAACGATGTAATGACATCACCTTAACGTAATCGATACATATAGGGTAGACTCGGTATTTTTTGCACATTCCTCATGGGTAATCTGATGTTTTAGAGAACAATGCGAAGGAGCCTACAGACGAGTATTGACGAATTGTCGACATAGTGTCTCGTTGTTGCTAGAGAAAAGGAGCAAATGTTTCCCATTATTTTGTTTTTAGGCTCCAGTCTTTTCCCTCAATGCAAGGTGCTAGTTCTCGTTTCCGGTGCGGTCGCGATCATGTGCACACCTCACTTAGATGTGCTTATTCTGGCCGAAATAGTCGAGCCGAAAAATTTACCTTTCTCCAGAAATCGAATGTGGTATATCACACTTTTTCGTTATATGTTCTGAGCAGGGTGCTTACTGGCCGAACATTTGAAACTCAAATGAACGATGTAATGACATCACCTTAACGTATTCGATACATATAGGGTAGACTCGGATTTTTTTGCGCATTCCTCATGTGTAATCTGCTGTTTTTAGAGAACCATGCGTTCCTACCTACAGCCTACAGACGAGTATTGACGAATTGTCGACATAGTGTCTCGTTGTTTCGAGAGAAAAGGAGCAAATGTTTCAATTTTCGTTTTTTGGCTCCAGTATTTTCCCTTAATGCAAGGTGTTTGTTCTCGGTTACGGTGCATTCGCGATCATGTGCTCACCTCACTTAGATGTGCATATTCTGGAGAAAATAGAGCCGAATAATTTACCTTTCTGCAGAAATCGGGTGTGGTACATCAGACTTTTTCTTTATATGTTCAGAGCAGGGTGCTTATTGGGCGACCATTTGAAATTAATTTGAACGATGTAACGACATCACCTTAACGTATTAGATATATATAGGGTAGACTCGGTGTCGCTGTCATTTTCCGCACGGGTAACCTGCTGTCTGAGAGAACCATGCGAGGGAGCCTTCTGACGGACCATTTGAAACTAATTTGAACGATGTAACGACATCACCTTAACGTATTAGATATATATATGGTAGACTCGGTGTCGCTGTCATTTTCCGCACGGGTAACCTGCTGTCTGAGAGAACCATGCGAGAGAGCCTTCTGACGGATATTGGCGTATTGGCATTATTTGTCTCGTTGTGGAAAACTTTGGTGGGATTTTCAATTCAAACATTATCTATATTATACACTATGTTTGCATCCCATCCTCAAAATAAAGAGCTTATCAATTCCATGTCGCAATATAAATGTTCTTAACACAATTCACAATGGAGTATGCTTAGACTGAGCTTTCTGACGGACCATTTGAAACTAATTTGAACGATGTAACGACATCACCTTAACGTATTAGATATATATAGGGTAGACTCGGTGTCGCTGTCATTTTCCACACGGGTAACCTGCTGTCTGAGAGAACCATGCGAGGTAGCCTTCAGACAGATACTGGCGTATTGGCAACATTTGTTTCGTTGTGGTAAACTTTGGTGGGAATCTCAATTCAAACATAAACTATATTATACACTATGTTTGCATCCCATCCTGGCCGAACATTTGAAACTCAAATGAACGATGTAATGACATCACCTTAACGTATTCGATACATATAGGGTAAACTTGGTGTTTTTTGCACATTCCTCATGTGTAATCTGCTGTTTTAGAGAACCATGCGAAGGAGCCTACAGACGAGTATTGACGAATTGTTGACATAGTGTCTCGTTTTTTCGAGAGAAAAGGAGCAATGTTTCAATTTTCGTTTTTTGGCTCCAGTATTTTCCCTTAATGCAAGGTGTTTGTTCTCGGTTACGGTGCATTCGCGATCATGTGCTCACCTCACTTAGATGTGCATATTCTGGAGAAAATCGAGCCGAAAAATTTACCTTTCTGCAGAAATCGGGAGTGGTACATCAGACTTTTTCTTTATATGTTCAGAGCAGGGTGCTTAATGGGCGACCATTTGAAACTAATTTGAACGATGTAACGACATCACCTTAACGTATTAGATATATATTGGGTAGACTCGGTGTCGCTGTCATTTTCCGCACGGGTAACCTGCTGTCTGAGAGAATCATGCGAGGGAGCCTTCTGACTGACCATTTGAAACTAATTTGAACGATGTAACGACATCACCTTAACGTATTAGATATATATAGGGTAGACTCGGTGTCGCTGTCATTTTCCGCACGGGTAACCTGCTGTCTGAGAGAACCATGCGAGAGAGCCTTCTGACGGATATTGGCGTATTGGCATTATTTGTATCGTTGTGGAAAACTTTGGTGGGATTCTCAATTCAAACATTATCTATATTATACACTATGTTTGCATCCCATCCTCAAAGTAAAGAGCTTATCAATTCCATGTCGCAATATAAATGTTCTTAACACAATTCACAATGGAGTATGCTTAGACTGAGCTTTCTGACGGACCATTTGAAACTAATTTGAACGATGTAACGACATCACCTTAACGTATTAGATATATATAGGGTAGACTCGGTGTCGCTGTCATTTTCCACACGGGTAACCTGCTGTCTGAGAGAACCATGCGAGGTAGCCTTCAGACAGATACTGGCGTATTGGCAACATTTGTTTCGTTGTGGTAAACTTTGGTGGGAATCTCAATTCAAACATAAACTATATTATACACTATGTTTGCATCCCATCCTGGCCGAACATTTGAAACTCAAATGAACGATGTAATGACATCACCTTAACGTATTCGATACATATAGGGTAAACTTGGTGTTTTTTGCACATTCCTCATGTGTAATCTGCTGTTTTAGAGAACCATGCGAAGGAGCCTAAAGACGAGTATTGACGAATTGTCGACATAGTGTCTCGTTTTTTCGAGAGAAAAGGAGCAAATGTTTCAATTTTCGTTTTTTGGCTCCAGTATTTTCCCTTAATGCAAGGTGTTTGTTCTCGGTTACGGTGCATTCGCGATCATGTGCTCACCTCACTTAGATGTGCATATTCTGGAGAAAATCGAGCCGAAAAATTTACCTTTCTGCAGAAATCGGGTGTGGTACATCAGACTTTTTCTTTATATGTTCAGAGCAGGGTGCTTATTGGGCGACCAATTGAAACTAATTTGAACGATGTAACGACATCACCTTAACGTATTAGATATATATAGGGTAGACTCGGTGTCGCTGTCTTTTTCCGCACGGGTAACCTGCTGTCTGAGAGAACCATGCGAGGGAGCCTTCTGACGGACCATTTGAAACTAATTTGAACGATGTAACGACATCACCTTAACGTATTAGATATATATATGGTAGACTCGGTGTCGCTGTCATTTTCCGCACGGGTAACCTGCTGTCTGAGAGAACCATGCGAGGGAGCCTTCTGACGGATACTGGCGCATTGGCAACATTTGTTTCGTTGTGGGAAACTTTGGTGGGAATCTCAATTCAAACAAACTATATTATACACTATGTTTGCATCCCATCCTGGCCGAACATTTGAAACTCAAATGAACGATGTAATGACATCACCTTAACGTATTCGATACATATAGGGTAGACTTGGTGTTTTTTGCACATTCCTCATGTGTAATGTGCTGTTTTAGAGAACCATGCGAAGGAGCCTACAGACGAGTATTGACGAATTGTCGACATAGTGTCTCGTTTTTTCGAGAGAAAAGGAGCAAATGTTTCAATTTTCGTTTTTTGGCTCCAGTATTTTCCCTTAATGCAAGGTGTTTGTTCTCGGTTACGGTGCATTCGCGATCATGTGCTCACCTCACTTAGATGTGCATATTCTGGAGAAAATCGAGCCGAAAAATTTACCTTTCTGCAGAAATCGGGTGTGGTACATCAGACTTTTTCTTTATATGTTCAGAGCAGGGTGCTTAATGGGCGACCATTTGAAACTAATTTGAACGATGTAACGACATCACCTTAACGTATTAGATATATATTGGGTAGACTCGGTGTCGCTGTCATTTTCCGCACGGGTAACCTGCTGTCTGAGAGAATCATGCGAGGGAGCCTTCTGACTGACCATTTGAAACTAATTTGAACGATGTAACGACATCACCTTAACGTATTAGATATATATAGGGTAGACTCGGTGTCGCTGTCATTTTCCGCACGGGTAACCT
Source organism: Procambarus clarkii (assembly GCF_040958095.1). Lineage (NCBI taxonomy): Eukaryota > Metazoa > Arthropoda > Malacostraca > Decapoda > Cambaridae > Procambarus > Procambarus clarkii. The sequence continues at coordinate 30,557,748 of NC_091220.1, read as the reverse complement.
GCTGTCTGAGAGAACCATGCGAGAGAGCCTTCTGACGGATATTGGCGTATTGGCATTATTTGTCTCGTTGTGGAAAACTTTGGTGGGATTTTCAATTCAAACATTATCTATATTATACACTATGTTTGCATCCCATCCTCAAAATAAAGAGCTTATCAATTCCATGTCGCAATATAAATGTTCTTAACACAATTCACAATGGAGTATGCTTAGACTGAGCTTTCTGACGGACCATTTGAAACTAATTTGAACGATGTAACGACATCACCTTAACGTATTAGATATATATAGGGTAGACTCGGTGTCGCTGTCATTTTCCACACGGGTAACCTGCTGTCTGAGAGAACCATGCGAGGTAGCCTTCAGACAGATACTGGCGTATTGGCAACATTTGTTTCGTTGTGGTAAACTTTGGTGGGAATCTCAATTCAAACATAAACTATATTATACACTATGTTTGCATCCCATCCTGGCCGAACATTTGAAACTCAAATGAACGATGTAATGACATCACCTTAACGTATTCGATACATATAGGGTAAACTTGGTGTTTTTTGCACATTCCTCATGTGTAATCTGCTGTTTTAGAGAACCATGCGAAGGAGCCTACAGACGAGTATTGACGAATTGTCGACATAGTGTCTCGTTTTTTCGAGAGAAAAGGAGCAATGTTTCAATTTTCGTTTTTTGGCTCCAGTATTTTCCCTTAATGCAAGGTGTTTGTTCTCGGTTACGGTGCATTCGCGATCATGTGCTCACCTCACTTAGATGTGCATATTCTGGAGAAAATCGAGCCGAAAAATTTACCTTTCTGCAGAAATCGGGTGTGGTACATCAGACTTTTTCTTTATATGTTCAGAGCAGGGTGCTTAATGGGCGACCATTTGAAACTAATTTGAACGATGTAACGACATCACCTTAACGTATTAGATATATATAGGGTAGACTCGGTGTCGCTGTCATTTTCCGCACGGGTAACCTGCTGTCTGAGAGAACCAGGCGAGGGAGCCTTCTGACGGACCATTTGAAACTAATTTGAACGATGTAACGACATCACCTTAACGTATTAGATATATATAGGGTAGACTCGGTGTCGCTGTTTTAGAGAAGCATGCGAAGGAGCCTACAGACGAGTATTGACGAATTGTCGACATAGTGTCTCGTTTTTTCGAGAGAAAAGGAGCAAATGTTTCAATTTTCGTTTTTTGGCTCCAGTATTTTCCCTTAATGCAAGGTGTTTGTTCTCGGTTACGGTGCATTCGCGATCATGTGCTCACCTCACTTAGATGTGCATATTCTGGAGAAAATCGAGCCGAAAAATTTACCTTTCTGCAGAAATCGGGTGTGGTACATCAGACTTTTTCTTTATATGTTCAGAGCAGGGTGCTTAATGGGCGACCATTTGAAACTAATTTGAACGATGTAACGACATCACCTTAACGTATTAGATATATATAGGGTAGACTCGGTGTCGCTGTCATTTTCCGCACGGGTAACCTGCTGTCTGAGAGAACCATGCGAGAGAGCCTTCTGACGGATATTGGCGTATTGGCATTATTTGTCTCGTTGTGGAAAACTTTGGTGGGATTTTCAATTCAAACATTATCTATATTATACACTATGTTTGCATCCCATCCTCAAAATAAAGAGCTTATCAATTCCATGTCGCAATATAAATGTTCTTAACACAATTCACAATGGAGTATGCTTAGACTGAGCTTTCTGACGGACCATTTGAAACTAATTTGAACGATGTAACGACATCACCTTAACGTATTAGATATATATAGGGTAGACTCGGTGTCGCTGTCATTTTCCACACGGGTAACCTGCTGTCTGAGAGAACCATGCGAGGTAGCCTTCAGACAGATACTGGCGTATTGGCAACATTTGTTTCGTTGTGGTAAACTTTGGTGGGAATCTCAATTCAAACATAAACTATATTATACACTATGTTTGCATCCCATCCTGGCCGAACATTTGAAACTCAAATGAACGATGTAATGACATCACCTTAACGTATTCGATACATATAGGGTAAACTTGGTGTTTTTTGCACATTCCTCATGTGTAATCTGCTGTTTTAGAGAACCATGCGAAGGAGCCTACAGACGAGTATTGACGAATTGTCGACATAGTGTCTCGTTTTTTCGAGAGAAAAGGAGCAATGTTTCAATTTTCGTTTTTTGGCTCCAGTATTTTCCCTTAATGCAAGGTGTTTGTTCTCGGTTACGGTGCATTCGCGATCATGTGCTCACCTCACTTAGATGTGCATATTCTGGAGAAAATCGAGCCGAAAAATTTACCTTTCTGCAGAAATCGGGTGTGGTACATCAGACTTTTTCTTTATATGTTCAGAGCAGGGTGCTTAATGGGCGACCATTTGAAACTAATTTGAACGATGTAACGACATCACCTTAACGTATTAGATATATATAGGGTAGACTCGGTGTCGCTGTCATTTTCCGCACGGGTAACCTGCTGTCTGAGAGAACCAGGCGAGGGAGCCTTCTGACGGACCATTTGAAACTAATTTGAACGATGTAACGACATCACCTTAACGTATTAGATATATATAGGGTAGACTCGGTGTCGCTGTCATTTTCCGCACGGGTAACCTGCTGTCTGAGAGAACCATGCGAGAGAGCCTTCTGACGGATATTGGCGTATTGGCATTATTTGTCTCGTTGTGGAAAACTTTGGTGGGATTCTCAATTCAAACATTATCTATATTATACACTATGTTTGCATCCCATCCTCAAAATAAAGAGCTTATCAATTCCATGTCGCAATATAAATGTTCTTAACACAATTCACAATGGAGTATGCTTAGACTGAGCTTTCTGACGGACCATTTGAAACTAATTTGAACGATGTAACGACATCACCTTAACGTATTAGATATATATAGGGTAGACTCGGTGTCGCTGTCATTTTCCACACGGGTAACCTGCTGTCTGAGAGAACCATGCGAGGTAGCCTTCAGACAGATACTGGCGTATTGGCAACATTTGTTTCGTTGTGGGAAACTTTGGTGGGAATCTCAATTCAAACAAACTATATTATACATTATGTTTGCATCCCATCCTGGCCGAACATTTGAAACTCAAATGAACGATGTAATGACATCACCTTAACGTATTCGATACATATAGGGTAGACTTGGTGTTTTTTGCACATTCCTCATGTGTAATGTGCTGTTTTAGAGAACCATGCGTAGGAGCCTACAGACGAGTATTGACGAATTGTCGACATAGTGTCTCGTTTTTTCGAGAGAAAAGGAGCAAATGTTTCAATTTTCGTTTTTTGGCTCCAGTATTTTCCCTTAATGCAAGGTGTTTGTTCTCGGTTACGGTGCATTCGCGATCATGTGCTCACCTCACTTAGATGTGCATATTCTGGAGAAAATCGAGCCGAAAAATTTACCTTTCTGCAGAAATCGGGTGTGGTACATCAGACTTTTTCTTTATATGTTCAGAGGAGGGTGCTTAATGGGCGACCATTTGAAACTAATTTGAACGATGTAACGACATCACCTTAACGTATTAGATATATATTGGGTAGACTCGGTGTCGCTGTCATTTTCCGCACGGGTAACCTGCTGTCTGAGAGAACCATGCGAGGGAGCCTTCTGACTGACCATTTGAAACTAATTTGAACGATGTAACGACATCACCTTAACGTATTAGATATATATAGGGTAGACTCGGTGTCGCTGTCTTTTTCCGCACGGGTAACCTGCTGTCTGAGAGAACCATGCGAGGGAGCCTTCTGACGGACCATTTGAAACTAATTTGAACGATGTAACGACATCACCTTAACGTATTAGATATATATATGGTAGACTCGGTGTCGCTGTCATTTTCCGCACGGGTAACCTGCTGTCTGAGAGAACCATGCGAGGGAGCCTTCTGACGGATACTGGCGCATTGGCAACATTTGTTTCGTTGTGGGAAACTTTGGTGGGAATCTCAATTCAAACAAACTATATTATACACTATGTTTGCATCCCATCCTGGCCGAACATTTGAAACTCAAATGAACGATGTAATGACATCACCTTAACGTATTCGATACATATAGGGTAGACTTGGTGTTTTTTGCACATTCCTCATGTGTAATGTGCTGTTTTAGAGAACCATGCGAAGGAGCCTACAGACGAGTATTGACGAATTGTCGACATAGTGTCTCGTTTTTTCGAGAGAAAAGGAGCAAATGTTTCAATTTTCGTTTTTTGGCTCCAGTATTTTCCCTTAATGCAAGGTGTTTGTTCTCGGTTACGGTGCATTCGCGATCATGTGCTCACCTCACTTAGATGTGCATATTCTGGAGAAAATCGAGCCGAAAAATTTACCTTTCTGCAGAAATCGGGTGTGGTACATCAGACTTTTTCTTTATATGTTCAGAGCAGGGTGCTTAATGGGCGACCATTTGAAACTAATTTGAACGATGTAACGACATCACCTTAACGTATTAGATATATATTGGGTAGACTCGGTGTCGCTGTCATTTTCCGCACGGGTAACCTGCTGTCTGAGAGAATCATGCGAGGGAGCCTTCTGACTGACCATTTGAAACTAATTTGAACGATGTAACGACATCACCTTAACGTATTAGATATATATAGGGTAGACTCGGTGTCGCTGTCATTTTCCGCACGGGTAACCTGCTGTCTGAGAGAACCATGCGAGAGAGCCTTCTGACGGATATTGGCGTATTGGCATTATTTGTCTCGTTGTGGAAAACTTTGGTGGGATTTTCAATTCAAACATTATCTATATTATACACTATGTTTGCATCCCATCCTCAAAATAAAGAGCTTATCAATTCCATGTCGCAATATAAATGTTCTTAACACAATTCACAATGGAGTATGCTTAGACTGAGCTTTCTGACGGACCATTTGAAACTAATTTGAACGATGTAACGACATCACCTTAACGTATTAGATATATATAGGGTAGACTCGGTGTCGCTGTCATTTTCCACACGGGTAACCTGCTGTCTGAGAGAACCATGCGAGGTAGCCTTCAGACAGATACTGGCGTATTGGCAACATTTGTTTCGTTGTGGTAAACTTTGGTGGGAATCTCAATTCAAACATAAACTATATTATACACTATGTTTGCATCCCATCCTGGCCGAACATTTGAAACTCAAATGAACGATGTAATGACATCACCTTAACGTATTCGATACATATAGGGTAAACTTGGTGTTTTTTGCACATTCCTCATGTGTAATCTGCTGTTTTAGAGAACCATGCGAAGGAGCCTACAGACGAGTATTGACGAATTGTCGACATAGTGTCTCGTTTTTTCGAGAGAAAAGGAGCAATGTTTCAATTTTCGTTTTTTGGCTCCAGTATTTTCCCTTAATGCAAGGTGTTTGTTCTCGGTTACGGTGCATTCGCGATCATGTGCTCACCTCACTTAGATGTGCATATTCTGGAGAAAATCGAGCCGAAAAATTTACCTTTCTGCAGAAATCGGGTGTGGTACATCAGACTTTTTCTTTATATGTTCAGAGCAGGGTGCTTAATGGGCGACCATTTGAAACTAATTTGAACGATGTAACGACATCACCTTAACGTATTAGATATATATAGGGTAGACTCGGTGTCGCTGTCATTTTCCGCACGGGTAACCTGCTGTCTGAGAGAACCAGGCGAGGGAGCCTTCTGACGGACCATTTGAAACTAATTTGAACGATGTAACGACATCACCTTAACGTATTAGATATATATAGGGTAGACTCGGTGTCGCTGTTTTAGAGAAGCATGCGAAGGAGCCTACAGACGAGTATTGACGAATTGTCGACATAGTGTCTCGTTTTTTCGAGAGAAAAGGAGCAAATGTTTCAATTTTCGTTTTTTGGCTCCAGTATTTTCCCTTAATGCAAGGTGTTTGTTCTCGGTTACGGTGCATTCGCGATCATGTGCTCACCTCACTTAGATGTGCATATTCTGGAGAAAATCGAGCCGAAAAATTTACCTTTCTGCAGAAATCGGGTGTGGTACATCAGACTTTTTCTTTATATGTTCAGAGCAGGGTGCTTAATGGGCGACCATTTGAAACTAATTTGAACGATGTAACGACATCACCTTAACGTATTAGATATATATAGGGTAGACTCGGTGTCGCTGTCATTTTCCGCACGGGTAACCTGCTGTCTGAGAGAACCATGCGAGAGAGCCTTCTGACGGATATTGGCGTATTGGCATTATTTGTCTCGTTGTGGAAAACTTTGGTGGGATTTTCAATTCAAACATTATCTATATTATACACTATGTTTGCATCCCATCCTCAAAATAAAGAGCTTATCAATTCCATGTCGCAATATAAATGTTCTTAACACAATTCACAATGGAGTATGCTTAGACTGAGCTTTCTGACGGACCATTTGAAACTAATTTGAACGATGTAACGACATCACCTTAACGTATTAGATATATATAGGGTAGACTCGGTGTCGCTGTCATTTTCCACACGGGTAACCTGCTGTCTGAGAGAACCATGCGAGGTAGCCTTCAGACAGATACTGGCGTATTGGCAACATTTGTTTCGTTGTGGTAAACTTTGGTGGGAATCTCAATTCAAACATAAACTATATTATACACTATGTTTGCATCCCATCCTGGCCGAACATTTGAAACTCAAATGAACGATGTAATGACATCACCTTAACGTATTCGATACATATAGGGTAAACTTGGTGTTTTTTGCACATTCCTCATGTGTAATCTGCTGTTTTAGAGAACCATGCGAAGGAGCCTACAGACGAGTATTGACGAATTGTCGACATAGTGTCTCGTTTTTTCGAGAGAAAAGGAGCAATGTTTCAATTTTCGTTTTTTGGCTCCAGTATTTTCCCTTAATGCAAGGTGTTTGTTCTCGGTTACGGTGCATTCGCGATCATGTGCTCACCTCACTTAGATGTGCATATTCTGGAGAAAATCGAGCCGAAAAATTTACCTTTCTGCAGAAATCGGGTGTGGTACATCAGACTTTTTCTTTATATGTTCAGAGCAGGGTGCTTAATGGGCGACCATTTGAAACTAATTTGAACGATGTAACGACATCACCTTAACGTATTAGATATATATAGGGTAGACTCGGTGTCGCTGTCATTTTCCGCACGGGTAACCTGCTGTCTGAGAGAACCAGGCGAGGGAGCCTTCTGACGGACCATTTGAAACTAATTTGAACGATGTAACGACATCACCTTAACGTATTAGATATATATAGGGTAGACTCGGTGTCGCTGTTTTAGAGAAGCATGCGAAGGAGCCTACAGACGAGTATTGACGAATTGTCGACATAGTGTCTCGTTTTTTCGAGAGAAAAGGAGCAAATGTTTCAATTTTCGTTTTTTGGCTCCAGTATTTTCCCTTAATGCAAGGTGTTTGTTCTCGGTTACGGTGCATTCGCGATCATGTGCTCACCTCACTTAGATGTGCATATTCTGGAGAAAATCGAGCCGAAAAATTTACCTTTCTGCAGAAATCGGGTGTGGTACATCAGACTTTTTCTTTATATGTTCAGAGCAGGGTGCTTAATGGGCGACCATTTGAAACTAATTTGAACGATGTAACGACATCACCTTAACGTATTAGATATATATAGGGTAGACTCGGTGTCGCTGTCATTTTCCGCACGGGTAACCTGCTGTCTGAGAGAACCATGCGAGAGAGCCTTCTGACGGATATTGGCGTATTGGCATTATTTGTCTCGTTGTGGAAAACTTTGGTGGGATTTTCAATTCAAACATTATCTATATTATACACTATGTTTGCATCCCATCCTCAAAATAAAGAGCTTATCAATTCCATGTCGCAATATAAATGTTCTTAACACAATTCACAATGGAGTATGCTTAGACTGAGCTTTCTGACGGACCATTTGAAACTAATTTGAACGATGTAACGACATCACCTTAACGTATTAGATATATATAGGGTAGACTCGGTGTCGCTGTCATTTTCCACACGGGTAACCTGCTGTCTGAGAGAACCATGCGAGGTAGCCTTCAGACAGATACTGGCGTATTGGCAACATTTGTTTCGTTGTGGTAAACTTTGGTGGGAATCTCAATTCAAACATAAACTATATTATACACTATGTTTGCATCCCATCCTGGCCGAACATTTGAAACTCAAATGAACGATGTAATGACATCACCTTAACGTATTCGATACATATAGGGTAAACTTGGTGTTTTTTGCACATTCCTCATGTGTAATCTGCTGTTTTAGAGAACCATGCGAAGGAGCCTACAGACGAGTATTGACGAATTGTCGACATAGTGTCTCGTTTTTTCGAGAGAAAAGGAGCAATGTTTCAATTTTCGTTTTTTGGCTCCAGTATTTTCCCTTAATGCAAGGTGTTTGTTCTCGGTTACGGTGCATTCGCGATCATGTGCTCACCTCACTTAGATGTGCATATTCTGGAGAAAATCGAGCCGAAAAATTTACCTTTCTGCAGAAATCGGGTGTGGTACATCAGACTTTTTCTTTATATGTTCAGAGCAGGGTGCTTAATGGGCGACCATTTGAAACTAATTTGAACGATGTAACGACATCACCTTAACGTATTAGATATATATAGGGTAGACTCGGTGTCGCTGTCATTTTCCGCACGGGTAACCTGCTGTCTGAGAGAACCAGGCGAGGGAGCCTTCTGACGGACCATTTGAAACTAATTTGAACGATGTAACGACATCACCTTAACGTATTAGATATATATAGGGTAGACTCGGTGTCGCTGTCATTTTCCGCACGGGTAACCTGCTGTCTGAGAGAACCATGCGAGAGAGCCTTCTGACGGATATTGGCGTATTGGCATTATTTGTCTCGTTGTGGAAAACTTTGGTGGGATTCTCAATTCAAACATTATCTATATTATACACTATGTTTGCATCCCATCCTCAAAATAAAGAGCTTATCAATTCCATGTCGCAATATAAATGTTCTTAACACAATTCACAATGGAGTATGCTTAGACTGAGCTTTCTGACGGACCATTTGAAACTAATTTGAACGATGTAACGACATCACCTTAACGTATTAGATATATATAGGGTAGACTCGGTGTCGCTGTCATTTTCCACACGGGTAACCTGCTGTCTGAGAGAACCATGCGAGGTAGCCTTCAGACAGATACTGGCGTATTGGCAACATTTGTTTCGTTGTGGGAAACTTTGGTGGGAATCTCAATTCAAACAAACTATATTATACATTATGTTTGCATCCCATCCTGGCCGAACATTTGAAACTCAAATGAACGATGTAATGACATCACCTTAACGTATTCGATACATATAGGGTAGACTTGGTGTTTTTTGCACATTCCTCATGTGTAATGTGCTGTTTTAGAGAACCATGCGTAGGAGCCTACAGACGAGTATTGACGAATTGTCGACATAGTGTCTCGTTTTTTCGAGAGAAAAGGAGCAAATGTTTCAATTTTCGTTTTTTGGCTCCAGTATTTTCCCTTAATGCAAGGTGTTTGTTCTCGGTTACGGTGCATTCGCGATCATGTGCTCACCTCACTTAGATGTGCATATTCTGGAGAAAATCGAGCCGAAAAATTTACCTTTCTGCAGAAATCGGGTGTGGTACATCAGACTTTTTCTTTATATGTTCAGAGCAGGGTGCTTAATGGGCGACCATTTGAAACTAATTTGAACGATGTAACGACATCACCTTAACGTATTAGATATATATTGGGTAGACTCGGTGTCGCTGTCATTTTCCGCACGGGTAACCTGCTGTCTGAGAGAACCATGCGAGGGAGCCTTCTGACTGACCATTTGAAACTAATTTGAACGATGTAACGACATCACCTTAACGTATTAGATATATATAGGGTAGACTCGGTGTCGCGGTCATTTTCCGCACGGGTAACCTGCTGTCTGAGAGAACCATGCGAGAGAGCCTTCTGACGGATATTGGCGTATTGGCATTATTTGTCTCGTTGTGGAAAACTTTGGTGGGATTCTCAATTCAAACATTATCTATATTATACACTATGTTTGCATCCCATCCTCAAAATAAAGAGCTTATCAATTCCATGTCGCAATATAAATGTTCTTAACACAATTCACAATGGAGTATGCTTAGACTGAGCTTTCTGACGGACCATTTGAAACTAATTTGAACGATGTAACGACATCACCTTAACGTATTAGATATATATAGGGTAGACTCGGTGTCGCTGTCATTTTCCACACGGGTAACCTGCTGTCTGAGAGAACCATGCGAGGTAGCCTTCAGACAGATACTGGCGTATTGGCAACATTTGTTTCGTTGTGGTAAACTTTGGTGGGAATCTCAATTCAAACATAAACTATATTATACACTATGTTTGCATCCCATCCTGGCCGAACATTTGAAACTCAAATGAACGATGTAATGACATCACCTTAACGTATTCGATACATATAGGGTAAACTTGGTGTTTTTTGCACATTCCTCATGTGTAATCTGCTGTTTTAGAGAACCATGCGAAGGAGCCTACAGACGAGTATTGACGAATTGTCGACATAGTGTCTCGTTTTTTCGAGAGAAAAGGAGCAAATGTTTCAATTTTCGTTTTTTGGCTCCAGTATTTTCCCTTAATGCAAGGTGTTTGTTCTCGGTTACGGTGCATTCGCGATCATGTGCTCACCTCACTTAGATGTGCATATTCTGGAGAAAATCGAGCCGAAAAATTTACCTTTCTGCAGAAATCGGGTGTGGTACATCAGACTTTTTCTTTATATGTTCAGAGCAGGGTGCTTAATGGGCGACCATTTGAAACTAATTTGAACGATGTAACGACATCACCTTAACGTATTAGATATATATAGGGTAGACTCGGTGTCGCTGTCATTTTCCGCACGGGTAACCTGCTGTCTGAGAGAACCATGCGAGAGAGCCTTCTGACGGATATTGGCGTATTGGCATTATTTGTCTCGTTGTGGAAAACTTTGGTGGGATTTTCAATTCAAACATTATCTATATTATACACTATGTTTGCATCCCATCCTCAAAATAAAGAGCTTATCAATTCCATGTCGCAATATAAATGTTCTTAACACAATTCACAATGGAGTATGCTTAGACTGAGCTTTCTGACGGACCATTTGAAACTAATTTGAACGATGTAACGACATCACCTTAACGTATTAGATATATATAGGGTAGACTCGGTGTCGCTGTCATTTTCCAGACGGGTAACCTGCTGTCTGAGAGAACCATGCGAGGTAGCCTTCAGACAGATACTGGCGTATTGGCAACATTTGTTTCGTTGTGGTAAACTTTGGTGGGAATCTCAATTCAAACATAAACTATATTATACACTATGTTTGCATCCCATCCTGGCCGAACATTTGAAACTCAAATGAACGATGTAATGACATCACCTTAACGTATTCGATACATATAGGGTAAACTTGGTGTTTTTTGCACATTCCTCATGTGTAATCTGCTGTTTTAGAGAACCATGCGAAGGAGCCTACAGACGAGTATTGACGAATTGTCGACATAGTGTCTCGTTTTTTCGAGAGAAAAGGAGCAATGTTTCAATTTTCGTTTTTTGGCTCCAGTATTTTCCCTTAATGCAAGGTGTTTGTTCTCGGTTACGGTGCATTCGCGATCATGTGCTCACCTCACTTAGATGTGCATATTCTGGAGAAAATCGAGCCGAAAAATTTACCTTTCTGCAGAAATCGGGTGTGGTACATCAGACTTTTTCTTTATATGTTCAGAGCAGGGTGCTTAATGGGCGACCATTTGAAACTAATTTGAACGATGTAACGACATCACCTTAACGTATTAGATATATATAGGGTAGACTCGGTGTCGCTGTCATTTTCCGCACGGGTAACCTGCTGTCTGAGAGAACCAGGCGAGGGAGCCTTCTGACGGACCATTTGAAACTAATTTGAACGATGTAACGACATCACCTTAACGTATTAGATATATATAGGGTAGACTCGGTGTCGCTGTTTTAGAGAAGCATGCGAAGGAGCCTACAGACGAGTATTGACGAATTGTCGACATAGTGTCTCGTTTTTTCGAGAGAAAAGGAGCAAATGTTTCAATTTTCGTTTTTTGGCTCCAGTATTTTCCCTTAATGCAAGGTGTTTGTTCTCGGTTACGGTGCATTCGCGATCATGTGCTCACCTCACTTAGATGTGCATATTCTGGAGAAAATCGAGCCGAAAAATTTACCTTTCTGCAGAAATCGGGTGTGGTACATCAGACTTTTTCTTTATATGTTCAGAGCAGGGTGCTTAATGGGCGACCATTTGAAACTAATTTGAACGATGTAACGACATCACCTTAACGTATTAGATATATATAGGGTAGACTCGGTGTCGCTGTCATTTTCCGCACGGGTAACCTGCTGTCTGAGAGAACCATGCGAGAGAGCCTTCTGACGGATATTGGCGTATTGGCATTATTTGTCTCGTTGTGGAAAACTTTGGTGGGATTTTCAATTCAAACATTATCTATATTATACACTATGTTTGCATCCCATCCTCAAAATAAAGAGCTTATCAATTCCATGTCGCAATATAAATGTTCTTAACACAATTCACAATGGAGTATGCTTAGACTGAGCTTTCTGACGGACCATTTGAAACTAATTTGAACGATGTAACGACATCACCTTAACGTATTAGATATATATAGGGTAGACTCGGTGTCGCTGTCATTTTCCACACGGGTAACCTGCTGTCTGAGAGAACCATGCGAGGTAGCCTTCAGACAGATACTGGCGTATTGGCAACATTTGTTTCGTTGTGGTAAACTTTGGTGGGAATCTCAATTCAAACATAAACTATATTATACACTATGTTTGCATCCCATCCTGGCCGAACATTTGAAACTCAAATGAACGATGTAATGACATCACCTTAACGTATTCGATACATATAGGGTAAACTTGGTGTTTTTTGCACATTCCTCATGTGTAATCTGCTGTTTTAGAGAACCATGCGAAGGAGCCTACAGACGAGTATTGACGAATTGTCGACATAGTGTCTCGTTTTTTCGAGAGAAAAGGAGCAATGTTTCAATTTTCGTTTTTTGGCTCCAGTATTTTCCCTTAATGCAAGGTGTTTGTTCTCGGTTACGGTGCATTCGCGATCATGTGCTCACCTCACTTAGATGTGCATATTCTGGAGAAAATCGAGCCGAAAAATTTACCTTTCTGCAGAAATCGGGTGTGGTACATCAGACTTTTTCTTTATATGTTCAGAGCAGGGTGCTTAATGGGCGACCATTTGAAACTAATTTGAACGATGTAACGACATCACCTTAACGTATTAGATATATATAGGGTAGACTCGGTGTCGCTGTCATTTTCCGCACGGGTAACCTGCTGTCTGAGAGAACCAGGCGAGGGAGCCTTCTGACGGACCATTTGAAACTAATTTGAACGATGTAACGACATCACCTTAACGTATTAGATATATATAGGGTAGACTCGGTGTCGCTGTTTTAGAGAAGCATGCGAAGGAGCCTACAGACGAGTATTGACGAATTGTCGACATAGTGTCTCGTTTTTTCGAGAGAAAAGGAGCAAATGTTTCAATTTTCGTTTTTTGGCTCCAGTATTTTCCCTTAATGCAAGGTGTTTGTTCTCGGTTACGGTGCATTCGCGATCATGTGCTCACCTCACTTAGATGTGCATATTCTGGAGAAAATCGAGCCGAAAAATTTACCTTTCTGCAGAAATCGGGTGTGGTACATCAGACTTTTTCTTTATATGTTCAGAGCAGGGTGCTTAATGGGCGACCATTTGAAACTAATTTGAACGATGTAACGACATCACCTTAACGTATTAGATATATATAGGGTAGACTCGGTGTCGCTGTCATTTTCCGCACGGGTAACCTGCTGTCTGAGAGAACCATGCGAGAGAGCCTTCTGACGGATATTGGCGTATTGGCATTATTTGTCTCGTTGTGGAAAACTTTGGTGGGATTTTCAATTCAAACATTATCTATATTATACACTATGTTTGCATCCCATCCTCAAAATAAAGAGCTTATCAATTCCATGTCGCAATATAAATGTTCTTAACACAATTCACAATGGAGTATGCTTAGACTGAGCTTTCTGACGGACCATTTGAAACTAATTTGAACGATGTAACGACATCACCTTAACGTATTAGATATATATAGGGTAGACTCGGTGTCGCTGTCATTTTCCACACGGGTAACCTGCTGTCTGAGAGAACCATGCGAGGTAGCCTTCAGACAGATACTGGCGTATTGGCAACATTTGTTTCGTTGTGGTAAACTTTGGTGGGAATCTCAATTCAAACATAAACTATATTATACACTATGTTTGCATCCCATCCTGGCCGAACATTTGAAACTCAAATGAACGATGTAATGACATCACCTTAACGTATTCGATACATATAGGGTAAACTTGGTGTTTTTTGCACATTCCTCATGTGTAATCTGCTGTTTTAGAGAACCATGCGAAGGAGCCTACAGACGAGTATTGACGAATTGTCGACATAGTGTCTCGTTTTTTCGAGAGAAAAGGAGCAATGTTTCAATTTTCGTTTTTTGGCTCCAGTATTTTCCCTTAATGCAAGGTGTTTGTTCTCGGTTACGGTGCATTCGCGATCATGTGCTCACCTCACTTAGATGTGCATATTCTGGAGAAAATCGAGCCGAAAAATTTACCTTTCTGCAGAAATCGGGTGTGGTACATCAGACTTTTTCTTTATATGTTCAGAGCAGGGTGCTTAATGGGCGACCATTTGAAACTAATTTGAACGATGTAACGACATCACCTTAACGTATTAGATATATATAGGGTAGACTCGGTGTCGCTGTCATTTTCCGCACGGGTAACCTGCTGTCTGAGAGAACCATGCGAGAGAGCCTTCTGACGGATATTGGCGTATTGGCATTATTTGTCTCGTTGTGGAAAACTTTGGTGGGATTTTCAATTCAAACATTATCTATATTATACACTATGTTTGCATCCCATCCTCAAAATAAAGAGCTTATCAATTCCATGTCGCAATATAAATGTTCTTAACACAATTCACAATGGAGTATGCTTAGACTGAGCTTTCTGACGGACCATTTGAAACTAATTTGAACGATGTAACGACATCACCTTAACGTATTAGATATATATAGGGTAGACTCGGTGTCGCTGTCATTTTCCACACGGGTAACCTGCTGTCTGAGAGAACCATGCGAGGTAGCCTTCAGACAGATACTGGCGTATTGGCAACATTTGTTTCGTTGTGGTAAACTTTGGTGGGAATCTCAATTCAAACATAAACTATATTATACACTATGTTTGCATCCCATCCTGGCCGAACATTTGAAACTCAAATGAACGATGTAATGACATCACCTTAACGTATTCGATACATATAGGGTAAACTTGGTGTTTTTTGCACATTCCTCATGTGTAATCTGCTGTTTTAGAGAACCATGCGAAGGAGCCTACAGACGAGTATTGACGAATTGTCGACATAGTGTCTCGTTTTTTCGAGAGAAAAGGAGCAATGTTTCAATTTTCGTTTTTTGGCTCCAGTATTTTCCCTTAATGCAAGGTGTTTGTTCTCGGTTACGGTGCATTCGCGATCATGTGCTCACCTCACTTAGATGTGCATATTCTGGAGAAAATCGAGCCGAAAAATTTACCTTTCTGCAGAAATCGGGTGTGGTACATCAGACTTTTTCTTTATATGTTCAGAGCAGGGTGCTTAATGGGCGACCATTTGAAACTAATTTGAACGATGTAACGACATCACCTTAACGTATTAGATATATATAGGGTAGACTCGGTGTCGCTGTCATTTTCCACACGGGTAACCTGCTGTCTGAGAGAACCAGGCGAGGGAGCCTTCTGACGGACCATTTGAAACTAATTTGAACGATGTAACGACATCACCTTAACGTATTAGATATATATAGGGTAGACTCGGTGTCGCTGTTTTAGAGAAGCATGCGAAGGAGCCTACAGACGAGTATTGACGAATTGTCGACATAGTGTCTCGTTTTTTCGAGAGAAAAGGAGCAAATGTTTCAATTTTCGTTTTTTGGCTCCAGTATTTTCCCTTAATGCAAGGTGTTTGTTCTCGGTTACGGTGCATTCGCGATCATGTGCTCACCTCACTTAGATGTGCATATTCTGGAGAAAATCGAGCCGAAAAATTTACCTTTCTGCAGAAATCGGGTGTGGTACATCAGACTTTTTCTTTATATGTTCAGAGCAGGGTGCTTAATGGGCGACCATTTGAAACTAATTTGAACGATGTAACGACATCACCTTAACGTATTAGATATATATAGGGTAGACTAGGTGTCGCTGTCATTTTCCGCACGGGTAACCTGCTGTCTGAGAGAACCATGCGAGAGAGCCTTCTGACGGATATTGGCGTATTGGCATTATTTGTCTCGTTGTGGAAAACTTTGGTGGGATTTTCAATTCAAACATTATCTATATTATACACTATGTTTGCATCCCATCCTCAAAATAAAGAGCTTATCAATTCCATGTCGCAATATAAATGTTCTTAACACAATTCACAATGGAGTATGCTTAGACTGAGCTTTCTGACGGACCATTTGAAACTAATTTGAACGATGTAACGACATCACCTTAACGTATTAGATATATATAGGGTAGACTCGGTGTCGCTGTCATTTTCCACACGGGTAACCTGCTGTCTGAGAGAACCATGCGAGGTAGCCTTCAGACAGATACTGGCGTATTGGCAACATTTGTTTCGTTGTGGTAAACTTTGGTGGGAATCTCAATTCAAACATAAACTATATTATACACTATGTTTGCATCCCATCCTGGCCGAACATTTGAAACTCAAATGAACGATGTAATGACATCACCTTAACGTATTCGATACATATAGGGTAAACTTGGTGTTTTTTGCACATTCCTCATGTGTAATCTGCTGTTTTAGAGAATCATGCGAAGGAGCCTACAGACGAGTATTGACGAATTGTCGACATAGTGTCTCGTTTTTTCGAGAGAAAAGGAGCAATGTTTCAATTTTCGTTTTTTGGCTCCAGTATTTTCCCTTAATGCAAGGTGTTTGTTCTCGGTTACGGTGCATTCGCGATCATGTGCTCACCTCACTTAGATGTGCATATTCTGGAGAAAATCGAGCCGAAAAATTTACCTTTCTGCAGAAATCGGGTGTGGTACATCAGACTTTTTCTTTATATGTTCAGAGCAGGGTGCTTAATGGGCGACCATTTGAAACTAATTTGAACGATGTAACGACATCACCTTAACGTATTAGATATATATAGGGTAGACTCGGTGTCGCTGTCTTTTTCCGCACGGGTAACCTGCTGTCTGAGAGAACCATGCGAGGGAGCCTTCTGACGGATACTGGCGCATTGGCAACATTTGTTTCGTTGTGGGAAACTTTGGTGGGAATCTCAATTCAAACAAACTATATTATACACTATGTTTGCATCCCATCCTGGCCGAACATTTGAAACTCAAATGAACGATGTAATGACATCACCTTAACGTATTCGATACATATAGGGTAGACTTGGTGTTTTTTGCACATTCCTCATGTGTAATGTGCTGTTTTAGAGAACCATGCGTAGGAGCCTACAGACGAGTATTGACGAATTGTCGACATAGTGTCTCGTTTTTTCGAGAGAAAAGGAGCAAATGTTTCAATTTTCGTTTTTTGGCTCCAGTATTTTCCCTTAATGCAAGGTGTTTGTTCTCGGTTACGGTGCATTCGCGATCATGTGCTCACCTCACTTAGATGTGCATATTCTGGAGAAAATCGAGCCGAAAAATTTACCTTTCTGCAGAAATCGGGTGTGGTACATCAGACTTTTTCTTTATATGTTCAGAGCAGGGTGCTTAATGGGCGACCATTTGAAACTAATTTGAACGATGTAACGACATCACCTTAACGTATTAGATATATATTGGGTAGACTCGGTGTCGCTGTCATTTTCCGCACGGGTAACCTGCTGTCTGAGAGAATCATGCGAGGGAGCCTTCTGACTGACCATTTGAAACTAATTTGAACGATGTAACGACATCACCTTAACGTATTAGATATATATAGGGTAGACTCGGTGTCGCTGTCATTTTCCGCACGGGTAACCTGCTGTCTGAGAGAACCATGCGAGAGAGCCTTCTGACGGATATTGGCGTATTGGCATTATTTGTCTCGTTGTGGAAAACTCGTTGTCTCGTTGTAACGACATCACCTTAACGTATTAGATATATATAGGGTAGACTCGGTGTCGCTGTCATTTTCCACACGGGTAACCTGCTGTCTGAGAGAACCATGCGAGGTAGCCTTCAGACAGATACTGGCGTATTGGCAACATTTGTTTCGTTGTGGTAAACTTTGGTGGGAATCTCAATTCAAACATAAACTATATTATACACTATGTTTGCATCCCATCCTGGCCGAACATTTGAAACTCAAATGAACGATGTAATGACATCACCTTAACGTATTCGATACATATAGGGTAAACTTGGTGTTTTTTGCACATTCCTCATGTGTAATCTGCTGTTTTAGAGAATCATGCGAAGGAGCCTACAGACGAGTATTGACGAATTGTCGACATAGTGTCTCGTTTTTTCGAGAGAAAAGGAGCAATGTTTCAATTTTCGTTTTTTGGCTCCAGTATTTTCCCTTAATGCAAGGTGTTTGTTCTCGGTTACGGTGCATTCGCGATCATGTGCTCACCTCACTTAGATGTGCATATTCTGGAGAAAATCGAGCCGAAAAATTTACCTTTCTGCAGAAATCGGGTGTGGTACATCAGACTTTTTCTTTATATGTTCAGAGCAGGGTGCTTAATGGGCGACCATTTGAAACTAATTTGAACGATGTAACGACATCACCTTAACGTATTAGATATATATATGGTAGACTCGGTGTCGCTGTCATTTTCCGCACGGGTAACCTGCTGTCTGAGAGAACCATGCGAGAGAGCCTTCTGACGGATATTGGCGTATTGGCATTATTTGTCTCGTTGTGGAAAACTTTGGTGGGATTTTCAATTCAAACATTATCTATATTATACACTATGTTTGCATCCCATCCTCAAAATAAAGAGCTTATCAATTCCATGTCGCAATATAAATGTTCTTAACACAATTCACAATGGAGTATGCTTAGACTGAGCTTTCTGACGGACCATTTGAAACTAATTTGAACGATGTAACGACATCACCTTAACGTATTAGATATATATAGGGTAGACTCGGTGTCGCTGTCATTTTCCACACGGGTAACCTGCTGTCTGAGAGAACCATGCGAGGTAGCCTTCAGACAGATACTGGCGTATTGGCAACATTTGTTTCGTTGTGGTAAACTTTGGTGGGAATCTCAATTCAAACATAAACTATATTATACACTATGTTTGCATCCCATCCTGGCCGAACATTTGAAACTCAAATGAACGATGTAATGACATCACCTTAACGTATTCGATACATATAGGGTAAACTTGGTGTTTTTTGCACATTCCTCATGTGTAATCTGCTGTTTTAGAGAACCATGCGAAGGAGCCTACAGACGAGTATTGACGAATTGTCGACATAGTGTCTCGTTTTTTCGAGAGAAAAGGAGCAATGTTTCAATTTTCGTTTTTTGGCTCCAGTATTTTCCCTTAATGCAAGGTGTTTGTTCTCGGTTACGGTGCATTCGCGATCATGTGCTCACCTCACTTAGATGTGCATATTCTGGAGAAAATCGAGCCGAAAAATTTACCTTTCTGCAGAAATCGGGTGTGGTACATCAGACTTTTTCTTTATATGTTCAGAGCAGGGTGCTTAATGGGCGACCATTTGAAACTAATTTGAACGATGTAACGACATCACCTTAACGTATTAGATATATATAGGGTAGACTCGGTGTCGCTGTCATTTTCCGCACGGGTAACCTGCTGTCTGAGAGAACCAGGCGAGGGAGCCTTCTGACGGACCATTTGAAACTAATTTGAACGATGTAACGACATCACCTTAACGTATTAGATATATATAGGGTAGACTCGGTGTCGCTGTCATTTTCCGCACGGGTAACCTGCTGTCTGAGAGAACCATGCGAGAGAGCCTTCTGACGGATATTGGCGTATTGGCATTATTTGTCTCGTTGTGGAAAACTTTGGTGGGATTTTCAATTCAAACATTATCTATATTATACACTATGTTTGCATCCCATCCTCAAAATAAAGAGCTTATCAATTCCATGTCGCAATATAAATGTTCTTAACACAATTCACAATGGAGTATGCTTAGACTGAGCTTTCTGACGGACCATTTGAAACTAATTTGAACGATGTAACGACATCACCTTAACGTATTAGATATATATAGGGTAGACTCGGTGTCGCTGTCATTTTCCACACGGGTAACCTGCTGTCTGAGAGAACCATGCGAGGTAGCCTTCAGACAGATACTGGCGTATTGGCAACATTTGTTTCGTTGTGGTAAACTTTGGTGGGAATCTCAATTCAAACATAAACTATATTATACACTATGTTTGCATCCCATCCTGGCCGAACATTTGAAACTCAAATGAACGATGTAATGACATCACCTTAACGTATTCGATACATATAGGGTAAACTTGGTGTTTTTTGCACATTCCTCATGTGTAATCTGCTGTTTTAGAGAACCATGCGAAGGAGCCTACAGACGAGTATTGACGAATTGTCGACATAGTGTCTCGTTTTTTCGAGAGAAAAGGAGCAATGTTTCAATTTTCGTTTTTTGGCTCCAGTATTTTCCCTTAATGCAAGGTGTTTGTTCTCGGTTACGGTGCATTCGCGATCATGTGCTCACCTCACTTAGATGTGCATATTCTGGAGAAAATCGAGCCGAAAAATTTACCTTTCTGCAGAAATCGGGTGTGGTACATCAGACTTTTTCTTTATATGTTCAGAGCAGGGTGCTTAATGGGCGACCATTTGAAACTAATTTGAACGATGTAACGACATCACCTTAACGTATTAGATATATATAGGGTAGACTCGGTGTCGCTGTCATTTTCCGCACGGGTAACCTGCTGTCTGAGAGAACCAGGCGAGGGAGCCTTCTGACGGACCATTTGAAACTAATTTGAACGATGTAACGACATCACCTTAACGTATTAGATATATATAGGGTAGACTCGGTGTCGCTGTCATTTTCCGCACGGGTAACCTGCTGTCTGAGAGAACCATGCGAGAGAGCCTTCTGACGGATATTGGCGTATTGGCATTATTTGTCTCGTTGTGGAAAACTTTGGTGGGATTTTCAATTCAAACATTATCTATATTATACACTATGTTTGCATCCCATCCTCAAAATAAAGAGCTTATCAATTCCATGTCGCAATATAAATGTTCTTAACACAATTCACAATGGAGTATGCTTAGACTGAGCTTTCTGACGGACCATTTGAAACTAATTTGAACGATGTAACGACATCACCTTAACGTATTAGATATATATAGGGTAGACTCGGTGTCGCTGTCATTTTCCACACGGGTAACCTGCTGTCTGAGAGAACCATGCGAGGTAGCCTTCAGACAGATACTGGCGTATTGGCAACATTTGTTTCGTTGTGGTAAACTTTGGTGGGAATCTCAATTCAAACATAAACTATATTATACACTATGTTTGCATCCCATCCTGGCCGAACATTTGAAACTCAAATGAACGATGTAATGACATCACCTTAACGTATTCGATACATATAGGGTAAACTTGGTGTTTTTTGCACATTCCTCATGTGTAATCTGCTGTTTTAGAGAACCATGCGAAGGAGCCTACAGACGAGTATTGACGAATTGTCGACATAGTGTCTCGTTTTTTCGAGAGAAAAGGAGCAATGTTTCAATTTTCGTTTTTTGGCTCCAGTATTTTCCCTTAATGCAAGGTGTTTGTTCTCGGTTACGGTGCATTCGCGATCATGTGCTCACCTCACTTAGATGTGCATATTCTGGAGAAAATCGAGCCGAAAAATTTACCTTTCTGCAGAAATCGGGTGTGGTACATCAGACTTTTTCTTTATATGTTCAGAGCAGGGTGCTTAATGGGCGACCATTTGAAACTAATTTGAACGATGTAACGACATCACCTTAACGTATTAGATATATATAGGGTAGACTCGGTGTCGCTGTCATTTTCCGCACGGGTAACCTGCTGTCTGAGAGAACCAGGCGAGGGAGCCTTCTGACGGACCATTTGAAACTAATTTGAACGATGTAACGACATCACCTTAACGTATTAGATATATATAGGGTAGACTCGGTGTCGCTGTCATTTTCCGCACGGGTAACCTGCTGTCTGAGAGAACCATGCGAGAGAGCCTTCTGACGGATATTGGCGTATTGGCATTATTTGTCTCGTTGTGGAAAACTTTGGTGGGATTTTCAATTCAAACATTATCTATATTATACACTATGTTTGCATCCCATCCTCAAAATAAAGAGCTTATCAATTCCATGTCGCAATATAAATGTTCTTAACACAATTCACAATGGAGTATGCTTAGACTGAGCTTTCTGACGGACCATTTGAAACTAATTTGAACGATGTAACGACATCACCTTAACGTATTAGATATATATAGGGTAGACTCGGTGTCGCTGTCATTTTCCACACGGGTAACCTGCTGTCTGAGAGAACCATGCGAGGTAGCCTTCAGACAGATACTGGCGTATTGGCAACATTTGTTTCGTTGTGGTAAACTTTGGTGGGAATCTCAATTCAAACATAAACTATATTATACACTATGTTTGCATCCCATCCTGGCCGAACATTTGAAACTCAAATGAACGATGTAATGACATCACCTTAACGTATTCGATACATATAGGGTAAACTTGGTGTTTTTTGCACATTCCTCATGTGTAATCTGCTGTTTTAGAGAACCATGCGAAGGAGCCTACAGACGAGTATTGACGAATTGTCGACATAGTGTCTCGTTTTTTCGAGAGAAAAGGAGCAATGTTTCAATTTTCGTTTTTTGGCTCCAGTATTTTCCCTTAATGCAAGGTGTTTGTTCTCGGTTACGGTGCATTCGCGATCATGTGCTCACCTCACTTAGATGTGCATATTCTGGAGAAAATCGAGCCGAAAAATTTACCTTTCTGCAGAAATCGGGTGTGGTACATCAGACTTTTTCTTTATATGTTCAGAGCAGGGTGCTTAATGGGCGCCCATTTGAAACTAATTTGAACGATGTAACGACATCACCTTAACGTATTAGATATATATAGGGTAGACTCGGTGTCGCTGTCATTTTCCGCACGGGTAACCTGCTGTCTGAGAGAACCATGCGAGAGAGCCTTCTGACGGATATTGGCGTATTGGCATTATTTGTCTCGTTGTGGAAAACTTTGGTGGGATTTTCAATTCAAACATTATCTATATTATACACTATGTTTGCATCCCATCCTCAAAATAAAGAGCTTATCAATTCCATGTCGCAATATAAATGTTCTTAACACAATTCACAATGGAGTATGCTTAGACTGAGCTTTCTGACGGACCATTTGAAACTAATTTGAACGATGTAACGACATCACCTTAACGTATTAGATATATATAGGGTAGACTCGGTGTCGCTGTCATTTTCCACACGGGTAACCTGCTGTCTGAGAGAACCATGCGAGGTAGCCTTCAGACAGATACTGGCGTATTGGCAACATTTGTTTCGTTGTGGTAAACTTTGGTGGGAATCTCAATTCAAACATAAACTATATTATACACTATGTTTGCATCCCATCCTGGCCGAACATTTGAAACTCAAATGAACGATGTAATGACATCACCTTAACGTATTCGATACATATAGGGTAAACTTGGTGTTTTTTGCACATTCCTCATGTGTAATCTGCTGTTTTAGAGAACCATGCGAAGGAGCCTACAGACGAGTATTGACGAATTGTCGACATAGTGTCTCGTTTTTTCGAGAGAAAAGGAGCAATGTTTCAATTTTCGTTTTTTGGCTCCAGTATTTTCCCTTAATGCAAGGTGTTTGTTCTCGGTTACGGTGCATTCGCGATCATGTGCTCACCTCACTTAGATGTGCATATTCTGGAGAAAATCGAGCCGAAAAATTTACCTTTCTGCAGAAATCGGGTGTGGTACATCAGACTTTTTCTTTATATGTTCAGAGCAGGGTGCTTAATGGGCGACCATTTGAAACTAATTTGAACGATGTAACGACATCACCTTAACGTATTAGATATATATAGGGTAGACTCGGTGTCGCTGTCATTTTCCGCACGGGTAACCTGCTGTCTGAGAGAACCAGGCGAGGGAGCCTTCTGACGGACCATTTGAAACTAATTTGAACGATGTAACGACATCACCTTAACGTATTAGATATATATAGGGTAGACTCGGTGTCGCTGTCATTTTCCGCACGGGTAACCTGCTGTCTGAGAGAACCATGCGAGAGAGCCTTCTGACGGATATTGGCGTATTGGCATTATTTGTCTCGTTGTGGAAAACTTTGGTGGGATTTTCAATTCAAACATTATCTATATTATACACTATGTTTGCATCCCATCCTCAAAATAAAGAGCTTATCAATTCCATGTCGCAATATAAATGTTCTTAACACAATTCACAATGGAGTATGCTTAGACTGAGCTTTCTGACGGACCATTTGAAACTAATTTGAACGATGTAACGACATCACCTTAACGTATTAGATATATATAGGGTAGACTCGGTGTCGCTGTCATTTTCCACACGGGTAACCTGCTGTCTGAGAGAACCATGCGAGGTAGCCTTCAGACAGATACTGGCGTATTGGCAACATTTGTTTCGTTGTGGTAAACTTTGGTGGGAATCTCAATTCAAACATAAACTATATTATACACTATGTTTGCATCCCATCCTGGCCGAACATTTGAAACTCAAATGAACGATGTAATGACATCACCTTAACGTATTCGATACATATAGGGTAAACTTGGTGTTTTTTGCACATTCCTCATGTGTAATCTGCTGTTTTAGAGAACCATGCGAAGGAGCCTACAGACGAGTATTGACGAATTGTCGACATAGTGTCTCGTTTTTTCGAGAGAAAAGGAGCAATGTTTCAATTTTCGTTTTTTGGCTCCAGTATTTTCCCTTAATGCAAGGTGTTTGTTCTCGGTTACGGTGCATTCGCGATCATGTGCTCACCTCACTTAGATGTGCATATTCTGGAGAAAATCGAGCCGAAAAATTTACCTTTCTGCAGAAATCGGGTGTGGTACATCAGACTTTTTCTTTATATGTTCAGAGCAGGGTGCTTAATGGGCGACCATTTGAAACTAATTTGAACGATGTAACGACATCACCTTAACGTATTAGATATATATAGGGTAGACTCGGTGTCGCTGTCATTTTCCGCACGGGTAACCTGCTGTCTGAGAGAACCATGCGAGAGAGCCTTCTGACGGATATTGGCGTATTGGCATTATTTGTCTCGTTGTGGAAAACTTTGGTGGGATTTTCAATTCAAACATTATCTATATTATACACTATGTTTGCATCCCATCCTCAAAATAAAGAGCTTATCAATTCCATGTCGCAATATAAATGTTCTTAACACAATTCACAATGGAGTATGCTTAGACTGAGCTTTCTGACGGACCATTTGAAACTAATTTGAACGATGTAACGACATCACCTTAACGTATTAGATATATATAGGGTAGACTCGGTGTCGCTGTCATTTTCCACACGGGTAACCTGCTGTCTGAGAGAACCATGCGAGGTAGCCTTCAGACAGATACTGGCGTATTGGCAACATTTGTTTCGTTGTGGTAAACTTTGGTGGGAATCTCAATTCAAACATAAACTATATTATACACTATGTTTGCATCCCATCCTGGCCGAACATTTGAAACTCAAATGAACGATGTAATGACATCACCTTAACGTATTCGATACATATAGGGTAAACTTGGTGTTTTTTGCACATTCCTCATGTGTAATCTGCTGTTTTAGAGAACCATGCGAAGGAGCCTACAGACGAGTATTGACGAATTGTCGACATAGTGTCTCGTTTTTTCGAGAGAAAAGGAGCAATGTTTCAATTTTCGTTTTTTGGCTCCAGTATTTTCCCTTAATGCAAGGTGTTTGTTCTCGGTTACGGTGCATTCGCGATCATGTGCTCACCTCACTTAGATGTGCATATTCTGGAGAAAATCGAGCCGAAAAATTTACCTTTCTGCAGAAATCGGGTGTGGTACATCAGACTTTTTCTTTATATGTTCAGAGCAGGGTGCTTAATGGGCGACCATTTGAAACTAATTTGAACGATGTAACGACATCACCTTAACGTATTAGATATATATAGGGTAGACTCGGTGTCGCTGTCATTTTCCACACGGGTAACCTGCTGTCTGAGAGAACCAGGCGAGGGAGCCTTCTGACGGACCATTTGAAACTAATTTGAACGATGTAACGACATCACCTTAACGTATTAGATATATATAGGGTAGACTCGGTGTCGCTGTTTTAGAGAAGCATGCGAAGGAGCCTACAGACGAGTATTGACGAATTGTCGACATAGTGTCTCGTTTTTTCGAGAGAAAAGGAGCAAATGTTTCAATTTTCGTTTTTTGGCTCCAGTATTTTCCCTTAATGCAAGGTGTTTGTTCTCGGTTACGGTGCATTCGCGATCATGTGCTCACCTCACTTAGATGTGCATATTCTGGAGAAAATCGAGCCGAAAAATTTACCTTTCTGCAGAAATCGGGTGTGGTACATCAGACTTTTTCTTTATATGTTCAGAGCAGGGTGCTTAATGGGCGACCATTTGAAACTAATTTGAACGATGTAACGACATCACCTTAACGTATTAGATATATATAGGGTAGACTAGGTGTCGCTGTCATTTTCCGCACGGGTAACCTGCTGTCTGAGAGAACCATGCGAGAGAGCCTTCTGACGGATATTGGCGTATTGGCATTATTTGTCTCGTTGTGGAAAACTTTGGTGGGATTTTCAATTCAAACATTATCTATATTATACACTATGTTTGCATCCCATCCTCAAAATAAAGAGCTTATCAATTCCATGTCGCAATATAAATGTTCTTAACACAATTCACAATGGAGTATGCTTAGACTGAGCTTTCTGACGGACCATTTGAAACTAATTTGAACGATGTAACGACATCACCTTAACGTATTAGATATATATAGGGTAGACTCGGTGTCGCTGTCATTTTCCACACGGGTAACCTGCTGTCTGAGAGAACCATGCGAGGTAGCCTTCAGACAGATACTGGCGTATTGGCAACATTTGTTTCGTTGTGGTAAACTTTGGTGGGAATCTCAATTCAAACATAAACTATATTATACACTATGTTTGCATCCCATCCTGGCCGAACATTTGAAACTCAAATGAACGATGTAATGACATCACCTTAACGTATTCGATACATATAGGGTAAACTTGGTGTTTTTTGCACATTCCTCATGTGTAATCTGCTGTTTTAGAGAATCATGCGAAGGAGCCTACAGACGAGTATTGACGAATTGTCGACATAGTGTCTCGTTTTTTCGAGAGAAAAGGAGCAATGTTTCAATTTTCGTTTTTTGGCTCCAGTATTTTCCCTTAATGCAAGGTGTTTGTTCTCGGTTACGGTGCATTCGCGATCATGTGCTCACCTCACTTAGATGTGCATATTCTGGAGAAAATCGAGCCGAAAAATTTACCTTTCTGCAGAAATCGGGTGTGGTACATCAGACTTTTTCTTTATATGTTCAGAGCAGGGTGCTTAATGGGCGACCATTTGAAACTAATTTGAACGATGTAACGACATCACCTTAACGTATTAGATATATATTGGGTAGACTCGGTGTCGCTGTCATTTTCCGCACGGGTAACCTGCTGTCTGAGAGAATCATGCGAGGGAGCCTTCTGACTGACCATTTGAAACTAATTTGAACGATGTAACGACATCACCTTAACGTATTAGATATATATAGGGTAGACTCGGTGTCGCTGTCATTTTCCGCACGGGTAACCTGCTGTCTGAGAGAACCATGCGAGAGAGCCTTCTGACGGATATTGGCGTATTGGCATTATTTGTCTCGTTGTGGAAAACTTTGGTGGGATTCTCAATTCAAACATTATCTATATTATACACTATGTTTGCATCCCATCCTCAAAATAAAGAGCTTATCAATTCCATGTCGCAATATAAATGTTCTTAACACAATTCACAATGGAGTATGCTTAGACTGAGCTTTCTGACGGACCATTTGAAACTAATTTGAACGATGTAACGACATCACCTTAACGAATTAGATATATATAGGGTAGACTCGGTGTCGCTGTCATTTTCCACACGGGTAACCTGCTGTCTGAGAGAACCATGCGAGGTAGCCTTCAGACAGATACTGGCGTATTGGCAACATTTGTTTCGTTGTGGTAAACTTTGGTGGGAATCTCAATTCAAACATAAACTATATTATACACTATGTTTGCATCCCATCCTGGCCGAACATTTGAAACTCAAATGAACGATGTAATGACATCACCTTAACGTATTCGATACATATAGGGTAAACTTGGTGTTTTTTGCACATTCCTCATGTGTAATCTGCTGTTTTAGAGAATCATGCGAAGGAGCCTACAGACGAGTATTGACGAATTGTCGACATAGTGTCTCGTTTTTTCGAGAGAAAAGGAGCAATGTTTCAATTTTCGTTTTTTGGCTCCAGTATTTTCCCTTAATGCAAGGTGTTTGTTCTCGGTTACGGTGCATTCGCGATCATGTGCTCACCTCACTTAGATGTGCATATTCTGGAGAAAATCGAGCCGAAAAATTTACCTTTCTGCAGAAATCGGGTGTGGTACATCAGACTTTTTCTTTATATGTTCAGAGCAGGGTGCTTAATGGGCGACCATTTGAAACTAATTTGAACGATGTAACGACATCACCTTAACGTATTAGATATATATTGGGTAGACTCGGTGTCGCTGTCATTTTCCGCACGGGTAACCTGCTGTCTGAGAGAATCATGCGAGGGAGCCTTCTGACTGACCATTTGAAACTAATTTGAACGATGTAACGACATCACCTTAACGTATTAGATATATATAGGGTAGACTCGGTGTCGCTGTCATTTTCCGCACGGGTAACCTGCTGTCTGAGAGAACCATGCGAGAGAGCCTTCTGACGGATATTGGCGTATTGGCATTATTTGTCTCGTTGTGGAAAACTTTGGTGGGATTCTCAATTCAAACATTATCTATATTATACACTATGTTTGCATCCCATCCTCAAAATAAAGAGCTTATCAATTCCATGTCGCAATATAAATGTTCTTAACACAATTCACAATGGAGTATGCTTAGACTGAGCTTTCTGACGGACCATTTGAAACTAATTTGAACGATGTAACGACATCACCTTAACGAATTAGATATATATAGGGTAGACTCGGTGTCGCTGTCATTTTCCACACGGGTAACCTGCTGTCTGAGAGAACCATGCGAGGTAGCCTTCAGACAGATACTGGCGTATTGGCAACATTTGTTTCGTTGTGGTAAACTTTGGTGGGAATCTCAATTCAAACATAAACTATATTATACACTATGTTTGCATCCCATCCTGGCCGAACATTTGAAACTCAAATGAACGATGTAATGACATCACCTTAACGTATTCGATACATATAGGGTAAACTTGGTGTTTTTTGCACATTCCTCATGTGTAATCTGCTGTTTTAGAGAATCATGCGAAGGAGCCTACAGACGAGTATTGACGAATTGTCGACATAGTGTCTCGTTTTTTCGAGAGAAAAGGAGCAATGTTTCAATTTTCGTTTTTTGGCTCCAGTATTTTCCCTTAATGCAAGGTGTTTGTTCTCGGTTACGGTGCATTCGCGATCATGTGCTCACCTCACTTAGATGTGCATATTCTGGAGAAAATCGAGCCGAAAAATTTACCTTTCTGCAGAAATCGGGTGTGGTACATCAGACTTTTTCTTTATATGTTCAGAGCAGGGTGCTTAATGGGCGACCATTTGAAACTAATTTGAACGATGTAACGACATCACCTTAACGTATTAGATATATATTGGGTAGACTCGGTGTCGCTGTCATTTTCCGCACGGGTAACCTGCTGTCTGAGAGAATCATGCGAGGGAGCCTTCTGACTGACCATTTGAAACTAATTTGAACGATGTAACGACATCACCTTAACGTATTAGATATATATAGGGTAGACTCGGTGTCGCTGTCATTTTCCGCACGGGTAACCTGCTGTCTGAGAGAACCATGCGAGAGAGCCTTCTGACGGATATTGGCGTATTGGCATTATTTGTCTCGTTGTGGAAAACTTTGGTGGGATTCTCAATTCAAACATTATCTATATTATACACTATGTTTGCATCCCATCCTCAAAATAAAGAGCTTATCAATTCCATGTCGCAATATAAATGTTCTTAACACAATTCACAATGGAGTATGCTTAGACTGAGCTTTCTGACGGACCATTTGAAACTAATTTGAACGATGTAACGACATCACCTTAACGTATTAGATATATATAGGGTAGACTCGGTGTCGCTGTCATTTTCCACACGGGTAACCTGCTGTCTGAGAGAACCATGCGAGGTAGCCTTCAGACAGATACTGGCGTATTGGCAACATTTGTTTCGTTGTGGTAAACTTTGGTGGGAATCTCAATTCAAACATAAACTATATTATACACTATGTTTGCATCCCATCCTGGCCGAACATTTGAAACTCAAATGAACGATGTAATGACATCACCTTAACGTATTCGATACATATAGGGTAAACTTGGTGTTTTTTGCACATTCCTCATGTGTAATCTGCTGTTTTAGAGAACCATGCGAAGGAGCCTACAGACGAGTATTGACGAATTGTCGACATAGTGTCTCGTTTTTTCGAGAGAAAAGGAGCAAATGTTTCAATTTTCGTTTTTTGGCTCCAGTATTTTCCCTTAATGCAAGGTGTTTGTTCTCGGTTACGGTGCATTCGCGATCATGTGCTCACCTCACTTAGATGTGCATATTCTGGAGAAAATCGAGCCGAAAAATTTACCTTTCTGCAGAAATCGGGTGTGGTACATCAGACTTTTTCTTTATATGTTCAGAGCAGGGTGCTTAATGGGCGACCATTTGAAAATAATTTGAACGATGTTCGACATCACCTTAACGTATTAGATATATATTGGGTAGACTCGGTGTCGCTGTCATTTTCCGCACGGGTAACCTGCTGTCTGAGAGAATCATGCGAGGGAGCCTTCTGACTGACCATTTGAAACTAATTTGAACGATGTAACGACATCACCTTAACGTATTAGATATATATAGGGTAGACTCGGTGTCGCTGTCATTTTCCGCACGGGTAACCTGCTGTCTGAGAGAACCATGCGAGAGAGCCTTCTGACGGATATTGGCGTATTGGCATTATTTGTCTCGTTGTGGAAAACTTTGGTGGGATTTTCAATTCAAACATTATCTATATTATACACTATGTTTGCATCCCATCCTCAAAATAAAGAGCTTATCAATTCCATGTCGCAAAATAAATGTTCTTAACACAATTCACAATGGAGTATGCTTAGACTGAGCTTTCTGACGGACCATTTGAAACTAATTTGAACGATGTAACGACATCACCTTAACGTATTAGATATATATAGGGTAGACTCGGTGTCGCTGTCATTTTCCACACGGGTAACCTGCTGTCTGAGAGAACCATGCGAGGTAGCCTTCAGACAGATACTGGCGTATTGGCAACATTTGTTTCGTTGTGGTAAACTTTGGTGGGAATCTCAATTCAAACATAAACTATATTATACACTATGTTTGCATCCCATCCTGGCCGAACATTTGAAACTCAAATGAACGATGTAATGACATCACCTTAACGTATTCGATACATATAGGGTAAACTTGGTGTTTTTTGCACATTCCTCATGTGTAATCTGCTGTTTTAGAGAACCATGCGAAGGAGCCTACAGACGAGTATTGACGAATTGTCGACATAGTGTCTCGTTTTTTCGAGAGAAAAGGAGCAATGTTTCAATTTTCGTTTTTTGGCTCCAGTATTTTCCCTTAATGCAAGGTGTTTGTTCTCGGTTACGGTGCATTCGCGATCATGTGCTCACCTCACTTAGATGTGCATATTCTGGAGAAAATCGAGCCGAAAAATTTACCTTTCTGCAGAAATCGGGTGTGGTACATCAGACTTTTTCTTTATATGTTCAGAGCAGGGTGCTTAATGGGCGACCATTTGAAACTAATTTGAACGATGTAACGACATCACCTTAACGTATTAGATATATATAGGGTAGACTCGGTGTCGCTGTCATTTTCCGCACGGGTAACCTGCTGTCTGAGAGAACCATGCGAGAGAGCCTTCTGACGGATATTGGCGTATTGGCATTATTTGTCTCGTGGAAAACTTTGGTGGGATTCTCAATTCAAACATAATCTATATTATACACTATGTTTGCATCCCATCCTCAAAATAAAGAGCTTATCAATTCCATGTCGCAATATAAATGTTCTTAACACAATTCACAATGGAGTATGCTTAGACTGAGCTTTCTGACGGACCATTTGAAACTAATTTGAACGATGTAACGACATCACCTTAACGTATTAGATATATATAGGGTAGACTCGGTGTCGCTGTCATTTTCCACACGGGTAACCTGCTGTCTGAGAGAACCATGCGAGGTAGCCTTCAGACAGATACTGGCGTATTGGCAACATTTGTTTCGTTGTGGTAAACTTTGGTGGGAATCTCAATTCAAACATAAACTATATTATACACTATGTTTGCATCCCATCCTGGCCGAACATTTGAAACTCAAATGAACGATGTAATGACATCACCTTAACGTATTCGATACATATAGGGTAAACTTGGTGTTTTTTGCACATTCCTCATGTGTAATCTGCTGTTTTAGAGAACCATGCGAAGGAGCCTAAAGACGAGTATTGACGAATTGTCGACATAGTGTCTCGTTTTTTCGAGAGAAAAGGAGCAAATGTTTCAATTTTCGTTTTTTGGCTCCAGTATTTTCCCTTAATGCAAGGTGTTTGTTCTCGGTTACGGTGCATTCGCGATCATGTGCTCACCTCACTTAGATGTGCATATTCTGGAGAAAATCGAGCCGAAAAATTTACCTTTCTGCAGAAATCGGGTGTGGTACATCAGACTTTTTCTTTATATGTTCAGTGCAGGGTGCTTATTGGGCGACCAATTGAAACTAATTTGAACGATGTAACGACATCACCTTAACGTATTAGATATATATAGGGTAGACTCGGTGTCGCTGTCTTTTTCCGCACGGGTAACCTGCTGTCTGAGAGAACCATGCGAGGGAGCCTTCTGACGGACCATTTGAAACTAATTTGAACGATGTAACGACATCACCTTAACGTATTAGATATATATATAGGGTAGACTCGGTGTCGCTGTCATTTTCCACACGGGTAACCTGCTGTCTGAGAGAACCATGCGAGGTAGCCTTCAGACAGATACTGGCGTATTGGCAACATTTGTTTCGTTGTGGTAAACTTTGGTGGGAATCTCAATTCAAACATAAACTATATTATACACTATGTTTGCATCCCATCCTGGCCGAACATTTGAAACTCAAATGAACGATGTAATGACATCACCTTAACGTATTCGATACATATAGGGTAAACTTGGTGTTTTTTGCACATTCCTCATGTGTAATCTGCTGTTTTAGAGAACCATGCGAAGGAGCCTAAAGACGAGTATTGACGAATTGTCGACATAGTGTCTCGTTTTTTCGAGAGAAAAGGAGCAAATGTTTCAATTTTCGTTTTTTGGCTCCAGTATTTTCCCTTAATGCAAGGTGTTTGTTCTCGGTTACGGTGCATTCGCGATCATGTGCTCACCTCACTTAGATGTGCATATTCTGGAGAAAATCGAGCCGAAAAATTTACCTTTCTGCAGAAATCGGGTGTGGTACATCAGACTTTTTCTTTATATGTTCAGAGCAGGGTGCTTATTGGGCGACCAATTGAAACTAATTTGAACGATGTAACGACATCACCTTAACGTATTAGATATATATAGGGTAGACTCGGTGTCGCTGTCTTTTTCCGCACGGGTAACCTGCTGTCTGAGAGAACCATGCGAGGGAGCCTTCTGACGGACCATTTGAAACTAATTTGAACGATGTAACGACATCACCTTAACGTATTAGATATATATATGGTAGACTCGGTGTCGCTGTCATTTTCCGCACGGGTAACCTGCTGTCTGAGAGAACCATGCGAGGGAGCCTTCTGACGGATACTGGCGCATTGGCAACATTTGTTTCGTTGTGGGAAACTTTGGTGGGAATCTCAATTCAAACAAACTATATTATACACTATGTTTGCATCCCATCCTGGCCGAACATTTGAAACTCAAATGAACAATGTAATGACATCACCTTAACGTATTCGATACATATAGGGTAGACTTGGTGTTTTTTGCACATTCCTCATGTGTAATGTGCTGTTTTAGAGAACCATGCGAAGGAGCCTACAGACGAGTATTGACGAATTGTCGACAGTGTCTCGTTT
This sequence comes from Procambarus clarkii, assembly GCF_040958095.1. NCBI lineage: Eukaryota > Metazoa > Arthropoda > Malacostraca > Decapoda > Cambaridae > Procambarus > Procambarus clarkii. The sequence continues at coordinate 30,523,161 of NC_091220.1, read as the reverse complement.
TTTCGAGAGAAAAGGAGCAAATGTTTCAATTTTCGTTTTTTGGCTCCAGTATTTTCCCTTAATGCAAGGTGTTTGTTCTCGGTTACGGTGCATTCGCGATCATGTGCTCACCTCACTTAGATGTGCATATTCTGGAGAAAATCGAGCCGAAAAATTTACCTTTCTGCAGAAATCGGGTGTGGTACATCAGACTTTTTCTTTATATGTTCAGAGCAGGGTGCTTAATGGGCGACCATTTGAAACTAATTTGAACGATGTAACGACATCACCTTAACGTATTAGATATATATTGGGTAGACTCGGTGTCGCTGTCATTTTCCGCACGGGTAACCTGCTGTCTGAGAGAATCATGCGAGGGAGCCTTCTGACTGACCATTTGAAACTAATTTGAACGATGTAACGACATCACCTTAACGTATTAGATATATATAGGGTAGACTCGGTGTCGCTGTCATTTTCCGCACGGGTAACCTGCTGTCTGAGAGAACCATGCGAGAGAGCCTTCTGACGGATATTGGCGTATTGGCATTATTTGTCTCGTTGTGGAAAACTTTGGTGGGATTCTCAATTCAAACATTATCTATATTATACACTATGTTTGCATCCCATCCTCAAAATAAAGAGCTTATCAATTCCATGTCGCAATATAAATGTTCTTAACACAATTCACAATGGAGTATGCTTAGACTGAGCTTTCTGACGGACCATTTGAAACTAATTTGAACGATGTAACGACATCACCTTAACGTATTAGATATATATAGGGTAGACTCGGTGTCGCTGTCATTTTCCGCACGGGTAACCTGCTGTCTGAGAGAACCAGGCGAGGGAGCCTTCTGACGGACCATTTGAAACTAATTTGAACGATGTAACGACATCACCTTAACGTATTAGATATATATAGGGTAGACTCGGTGTCGCTGTTTTAGAGAAGCATGCGAAGGAGCCTACAGACGAGTATTGACGAATTGTCGACATAGTGTCTCGTTTTTTCGAGAGAAAAGGAGCAAATGTTTCAATTTTCGTTTTTTGGCTCCAGTATTTTCCCTTAATGCAAGGTGTTTGTTCTCGGTTACGGTGCATTCGCGATCATGTGCTCACCTCACTTAGATGTGCATATTCTGGAGAAAATCGAGCCGAAAAATTTACCTTTCTGCAGAAATCGGGTGTGGTACATCAGACTTTTTCTTTATATGTTCAGAGCAGGGTGCTTAATGGGCGACCATTTGAAAATAATTTGAACGATGTTCGACATCACCTTAACGTATTAGATATATATTGGGTAGACTCGGTGTCGCTGTCATTTTCCGCACGGGTAACCTGCTGTCTGAGAGAATCATGCGAGGGAGCCTTCTGACTGACCATTTGAAACTAATTTGAACGATGTAACGACATCACCTTAACGTATTAGATATATATAGGGTAGACTCGGTGTCGCTGTCATTTTCCGCACGGGTAACCTGCTGTCTGAGAGAACCATGCGAGAGAGCCTTCTGACGGATATTGGCGTATTGGCATTATTTGTCTCGTTGTGGAAAACTTTGGTGGGATTTTCAATTCAAACATTATCTATATTATACACTATGTTTGCATCCCATCCTCAAAATAAAGAGCTTATCAATTCCATGTCGCAATATAAATGTTCTTAACACAATTCACAATGGAGTATGCTTAGACTGAGCTTTCTGACGGACCATTTGAAACTAATTTGAACGATGTAACGACATCACCTTAACGTATTAGATATATATAGGGTAGACTCGGTTGGTCGCTGTCATTTTCCACACGGGTAACCTGCTGTCTGAGAGAACCATGCGAGGTAGCCTTCAGACAGATACTGGCGTATTGGCAACATTTGTTTCGTTGTGGTAAACTTTGGTGGGAATCTCAATTCAAACATAAACTATATTATACACTATGTTTGCATCCCATCCTGGCCGAACATTTGAAACTCAAATGAACGATGTAATGACATCACCTTAACGTATTCGATACATATAGGGTAAACTTGGTGTTTTTTGCACATTCCTCATGTGTAATGTGCTGTTTTAGAGAACCATGCGAAGGAGCCTACAGACGAGTATTGACGAATTGTCGACATAGTGTCTCGTTGTTTCGAGAGAAAAGGAGCAAATGTTTCAATTTATTTCTCGGTTACGGTGCATTCGCGATCATGTGCTCACCTCACTTAGATGTGATTATTCTGGAGAAAATCTAGCCGAAAAATTTACCTTTCTGCAGAAATCGGGTGTGGTACATCAGACTTTTTCTTTATATGTTCAGAGCAGGGTGCTTATTGGGCGACCATTTGAAACTAATTTGAACGATGAAACGACATCACCTTAACGTATTAGATATATATAGGTAGACTCGGTGTCGCTGTCATTTTCCGCACGGGTAACCTGCTGTCTGAGAAAACCATGGGAGGGAGCTTTCTGACGGACCATTTGAAACTAATTTGAACGATGTAACGACATCACCTTAACGTATTAGATATATATAGGGTAGACTCGGTGTCGCTGTCATTTTCCGCACGGGTAACCTGCTGTCTGAGAGAACCATGCGAGGGAGCCTTCTGACAGATCCTGGCGTATTGGCAACATTTGTTTCGTTGTGGTAAACTTTGGTGGGAATCTCAATTCAAACATAAACTATATTATACACTATGTTTGCATCCCATCCTGGCCGAACATTTGAAACTCAAATGAACGATGTAATGACATCACCTTAACGTATTCGATACATATAGGGTAAACTTGGTGTTTTTTGCACATTCCTCATGTGTAATGTGCTGTTTTAGAGAACCATGCGAAGGAGCCTACAGACGAGTATTGACGAATTGTCGACATAGTGTCTCGTTGTTTCGAGAGAAAAGGAGCAAATGTTTCAATTTGTTTCTCGGTTACGGTGCATTCGCGATCATGTGCTCACCTCACTTAGATGTGATAATTCTGGAGAAAATCTAGCCGAAAAATTTACCTTTCTGCAGAAATCGGGTGTGGTACATCAGACTTTTTCTTTATATGTTCAGAGCAGGGTGCTTATTGGGCGACCATTTGAAACTAATTTGAACGATGAAACGACATCACCTTAACGTATTAGATATATATAGGTAGACTCGGTGTCGCTGTCAGTTTCCGCACGGGTAACCAGCTGTCTGAGAGAACCATGCGAGGGAGCTTTCTGACGGATATTGGCGTATTGGCAACATTTGTCTCGTTGTGGGAAACTTTGGTGGGAATCTCAATTCAAACATTAACTATATTACACATGTTTGCATCCCATCCTCAAAATAAAGAGCTTATCAATTACATGTCGCAATATAAATGTTCTTAACACAATTAACAATGGAGTATGCTTAGACTGAGTAAAAACTTCCCTCATCCAATGTTTAATGGAGTAAAATTTGTTGAATCATTAATGCCTCATTAAATCTTATGCAGCGCAAAGATTTAAAGACTTCAAATACAAAGTTCAAAATACACTGAATACAACACCATGAAAAGTGGATGAATTGCAATCGGTGAGGTATGCACATGTAAGCTGCAAAGCTGAAGTAGTGTGCTTTATTAAAAGAATTTTTTTAGGAGGGATATTCCTGCGCGGGCCCTAAGCCTCTGGTTGGCTTACTAAGTGTTCTTTATATGTTCAGAGCAGGGTGCTTATTGGGCGACCATTTGAAACTCATTTGAACGATGTAACGACATCACCTTAACGTATTCGATATATATAGGGTAGACTGGGTGTTGGTGTCATTTTCCGCACGGGTAACCTGCTGTCTGAGAGAACCATGCGAGGTAGCCTTCAGACAAATACTGGCGTATTGGCAACATTTGTTTCGTTGTGGTAAACTTTGGTGGGAATCTCAATTCAAACATAAAGTATATTATACACTATGTTTGCATCCCATCCTGGCCGAACATTTGAAACTCAAATGAACGATGTAATGACATCACCTTAACGTATTCGATACATATAGGGTAAACTTGGTGTTTTTTGCACATTCCTCATGTGTAATGTGCTGTTTTAGAGAACCATGCGAAGGAGCCTACAGACGAGTATTGACGAATTGTCGACATAGTGTCTCGTTGTTTCGAGAGAAAAGTAGCAAATGTTTCAATTTGTTTCTCGGTTACGGTGCATTCGCGATCATGTGCTCACCTCACTAAGATGTGATAATTCTGGAGAAAATCTAGCCGAAAAATTTACCTTTCTGCAGAAATCGGGTGTGGTACATCAGACTTTTTCTTTATATGTTCAGAGCAGGGTGCTTATTGGGCGACCATTTGAAACTAATTTGAACGATGAAACGACATCACCTTAACGTATTAGATATATATAGGTAGACTCGGTGTCGCTGTCAGTTTCCGCACGGGTAACCAGGTGTCTGAGAGAACCATGCGAGGGAGCTTTCTGACGGATATTGGCGTATTGGCAACATTTGTCTCGTTGTGGGAAACTTTGGTGGGAATCTCAATTCAAACATTAACTATATTATACATGTTTGCATCCCATCCTCAAAATAAAGAGCTTATCAATTACATGTCGCAATATAAATGTTCTTAACACAATTAACAATGGAGTATGCTTAGACTGAGTAAAAACTTCCCTCATCCAATGTTTAATGGAGTAAAATTTGTTGAATCATTAATGCCTCATTAAATCTTATGCAGCGCAAAGATTTAAAGACTTCAAATACAAAGTTCAAAATACACTGAATTCAACACCATGAAAAGTGGATGAATTGCAATCGGTGAGGTATGCACATGTAAGCTGCAAAGCTGAAGTACTGTGCTTTATTAAAAGAATTTTTTTAGGAGGGATATTCCTGCGCGGGCCCTAAGCCTCTGGTTGGCTTACTAAGTGTTCTTTATATGTTCTGAGCAGGGTGCTTATTGGGCGACCATTTGAAACTAATTTGAACGATGTAACGACATCACCTTAACGTATTAGATATATATTGGGTAGACTCGGTGTCGCTGTCATTTTCCGCACGGGTAACCTGCTGTCTGAGAGAATCATGCGAGGGAGCCTTCTGACTGACCATTTGAAACTAATTTGAACGATGTAACGACATCACCTTAACGTATTAGATATATATAGGGTAGACTCGGTGTCGCTGTTTTAGAGAAGCATGCGAAGGAGCCTACAGACGAGTATTGACGAATTGTCGACATAGTGTCTCGTTGTTTCGAGAGAAAAGGAGCAAATGTTTCAATTTTCGTTTTTTGGCTCCATTAATTTCCCTTAATGCAAGGTGTTTGTTCTCGGTTACGGTGCATTCGCGATCATGTGCTCACCTCACTTAGATGTGCATATTCTGGAGAAAATCTTGCCGAAAAATTTACCTTTCTGCAGAAATCGGGTGTGGTACATCAGACTTTTTCTTTATATGTTCAGAGCAGGGTGCTTATTGGGCGACCATTTGAAACTAATTTGAACGATGTAACGACATCACCTTAACGTATTAGATATATATAGGGTAGACTCGGTGTCGCTGTCATTTTCCGCACGGGTAAACTGCTGTCTGAGAGAACCATGCGAGGGAGCTTTCTGACGGACCATTTGAAACTAATTTGAACGATGTAACGACATCACCTTAACGTATTCGATATATATAGGGTAGACTCGGTGTTGGTGTCATTTTCCGCACGGGTAACCTGCTGTCTGAGAGAACCATGCGAGGTAGCCTTCAGACAGATACTGGCGTATTGGCAACATTTGTTTCGTTGTGGTAAACTTTGGTGGGAATCTCATTTCAAACAAACTATATTATACACTATGTTTGCATCCCATCCTGGGCGAACATTTGAAACTCAAATGAACGATGTAATGACATCACCTTAACGTATTCGATACATATAGGGTAGACTTGGTGTTTTTTGCACATTCCTCATGTGTAATGTGCTGTTTTAGAGAACCATGCGAAGGAGCCTACAGACGAGTATTGACGAATTGTCGACATAGTGTCTCGTTGTTTCGAGAGAAAAGGAGCAAATGTTTCAATTTTCGTTTTTTGGCTCCAGTATTTTCCCTTAATGCAAGGTGTTTGTTCTCGGTTACGGTGCATTCGCGATCATGTGCTCACCTCACTTAGATGTGCATATTCTGGAGAAAATCGAGCCGAAAAATTTACCTTTCTGCAGAAATCGGGTGTGGTACATCAGACTTTTTCTTTATATGTTCAGAGCAGGGTGCTTATTGGGCGACCATTTGAAACTAATTTGAACGATGAAACGACATCACCTTAACGTATTAGATATATATAGGTAGACTCGGTGTCGCTGTCAGTTTCCGCACGGGTAACCAGCTGTCTGAGAGAACCATGCGAGGGAGCTTTCTGACGGATATTGGCGTATTGGCAACATTTGTCTCGTTGTGGGAAACTTTGGTGGGAATCTCAATTCAAACATTAACTATATTACACATGTTTGCATCCCATCCTCAAAATAAAGAGCTTATCAATTACATGTCGCAATATAAATGTTCTTAACACAATTAACAATGGAGTATGCTTAGACTGAGTAAAAACTTCCCTCATCCAATGTTTAATGGAGTAAAATTTGTTGAATCATTAATGCCTCATTAAATCTTATGCAGCGCAAAGATTTAAAGACTTCAAATACAAAGTTCAAAATACACTGAATTCAACACCATGAAAAGTGGATGAATTGCAATCGGTGAGGTATGCACATGTAAGCTGCAAAGCTGAAGTACTGTGCTTTATTAAAAGAATTTTTTTAGGAGGGATATTCCTGCGCGGGCCCTAAGCCTCAGGTTGGCTTACTAAGTGTTCTTTATATGTTCTGAGCAGGGTGCTTATTGGGCGACCATTTGAAACTAATTTGAACGATGTAACGACATCACCTTAACGTATTAGATATATATTGGGTAGACTCGGTGTCGCTGTCATTTTCCGCACGGGTAACCTGCTGTCTGAGAGAATCATGCGAGGGAGCCTTCTGACTGACCATTTGAAACTAATTTGAACGATGTAACGACATCACCTTAACGTATTAGATATATATAGGGTAGACTCGGTGTCGCTGTTTTAGAGAAGCATGCGAAGGAGCCTACAGACGAGTATTGACGAATTGTCGACATAGTGTCTCGTTGTTTCGAGAGAAAAGGAGCAAATGTTTCAATTTTCGTTTTTTGGCTCCATTAATTTCCCTTAATGCAAGGTGTTTGTTCTCGGTTACGGTGCATTCGCGATCATGTGCTCACCTCACTTAGATGTGCATATTCTGGAGAAAATCTTGCCGAAAAATTTACCTTTCTGCAGAAATCGGGTGTGGTACATCAGACTTTTTCTTTATATGTTCAGAGCAGGGTGCTTATTGGGCGACCATTTGAAACTAATTTGAACGATGTAACAACATCACCTTAACGTATTAGATATATATAGGGTAGACTCGGTGTCGCTGTCATTTTCCGCACGGGTAAACTGCTGTCTGAGAGAACCATGCGAGGGAGCTTTCTGACGGACCATTTGAAACTAATTTGAACGATGTAACGACATCACCTTAACGTATTCGATATATATAGGGTAGACTCGGTGTTGGTGTCATTTTCCGCACGGGTAACCTGCTGTCTGAGAGAACCATGCGAGGTAGCCTTCAGACAGATACTGGCGTATTGGCAACATTTGTTTCGTTGTGGTAAACTTTGGTGGGAATCTCAATTCAAACAAACTATATTATACACTATGTTTGCATCCCATCCTGGGCGAACATTTGAAACTCAAATGAACGATGTAATGACATCACCTTAACGTATTCGATACATATAGGGTAGACTTGGTGTTTTTTGCACATTCCTCATGTGTAATGTGCTGTTTTAGAGAACCATGCGAAGGAGCCTACAGACGAGTATTGACGAATTGTCGACATAGTGTCTCGTTGTTTCGAGAGAAAAGGAGCAAATGTTTCAATTTTCGTTTTTTGGCTCCAGTATTTTCCCTTAATGCAAGGTGTTTGTTCTCGGTTACGGTGCATTCGCGATCATGTGCTCACCTCACTTAGATGTGCATATTCTGGAGAAAATAGAGCCGAATAATTTACCTTTCTGCAGAAATCAGGTGTGGTACATCAGACGTTTTCTTTATATGTTCAGAGCAGGGTGCTTATTGGGCGACCAATTGAAACTAATTTGAACGATGTAACGACATCACCTTAACGTATTAGATATATATAGGGTAGACTCGGTGTCGCTGTCTTTTTCCGCACGGGTAACCTGCTGTCTGAGAGAACCATGCGAGGGAGCCTTCTGACGGACCATTTGAAACTAATTTGAACGATGTAACGACATCACCTTAACGTATTAGATATATATATGGTAGACTCGGTGTCGCTGTCATTTTCCGCACGGGTAACCTGCTGTCTGAGAGAACCATGCGAGGGAGCCTTCTGACGGATACTGGCGCATTGGCAACATTTGTTTCGTTGTGGGAAACTTTGGTGGGAATCTCAATTCAAACAAACTATATTATACACTATGTTTGCATCCCATCCTGGCCGAACATTTGAAACTCAAATGAACGATGTAATGACATCACCTTAACGTATTCGATACATATAGGGTAGACTTGGTGTTTTTTGCACATTCCTCATGTGTAATGTGCTGTTTTAGAGAACCATGCGAAGGAGCCTACAGACGAGTATTGACGAATTGTCGACATAGTGTCTCGTTTTTTCGAGAGAAAAGGAGCAAATGTTTCAATTTTCGTTTTTTGGCTCCAGTATTTTCCCTTAATGCAAGGTGTTTGTTCTCGGTTACGGTGCATTCGCGATCATGTGCTCACCTCACTTAGATGTGCATATTCTGGAGAAAATCGAGCCGAAAAATTTACCTTTCTGCAGAAATCGGGTGTGGTACATCAGACTTTTTCTTTATATGTTCAGAGCAGGGTGCTTATTGGGCGACCAATTGAAACTAATTTGAACGATGTAACGACATCACCTTAACGTATTAGATATATATTGGGTAGACTCGGTGTCGCTGTCTTTTTCCGCACGGGTAACCTGCTGTCTGAGAGAACCATGCGAGGGAGCCTTCTGACGGACCATTTGAAACTAATTTGAACGATGTAACGACATCACCTTAACGTATTAGATATATATATGGTAGACTCGGTGTCGCTGTCATTTTCCGCACGGGTAACCTGCTGTCTGAGAGAACCATGCGAGGGAGCCTTCTGACGGATACTGGCGCATTGGCAACATTTGTTTCGTTGTGGGAAACTTTGGTGGGAATCTCAATTCAAACAACCTATATTATACACTATGTTTGCATCCCATCCTGGCCGAACATTTGAAACTCAAATGAACGATGTAATGACATCACCTTAACGTATTCGATACATATAGGGTAAACTTGGTGTTTTTTGCACATTCCTCATGTGTAATCTGCTGTTTTAGAGAACCATGCGAAGGAGCCTACAGACGAGTATTGACGAATTGTCGACATAGTGTCTCGTTGTTGCTAGAGAAAAAGAGCAAATGTTTCCCATTATTTTGTTTTTAGGCTCCAGTCTTTTCCCTCAATGCAAGGTGCTAGTTCTCGTTTACGGTGCGGTCGCGATCATGTGCTCACCTCACTTAGATGTGCTTATTCTGGAGGAAATCGAGCCGAAAAATTTACCTTTCTCCAGAAATCGAATGTGGTACATCACACTTTTTCGTTATATGTTCTGAGCAGGGTGCTTACTGGCCGAACATTTGAAACTCAAATGAACGATTTAATGACATGACCTTAACGTAATCGATACATATAGGGTAGACGCGGTGTTTTTTGCACATTCCTCATGGGTAATCTGCTGTTTTAGAGATCCATGCGAAGGAGCCTACAGACGAGTATTGACGAATTGTCGACATAGTGTCTCGTTGTTTCGAGAGAAAAGGAGCAAATGTTTCAATTTTCGTTTTTTGGCTCCAGTATTTTCCCTTAATGCAAGGTGTTTGTTCTCGGTTACGGTGCATTCGCGATCATGTGCTCACCTCACTTAGATGTGCATATTCTGGAGAAAATCGAGCCGAAAAATTTACCTTTCTGCAGAAATCGGGTGTGGTACATCAGACTTTTTCTTTATATGTTCAGAGCAGGGTGCTTAATGGGCGACCATTTGAAACTAATTTGAACGATGTAACGACATCACCTTAACGTATTAGATATATATTGGGTAGACTCGGTGTCGCTGTCATTTTCCGCACGGGTAACCTGCTGTCTGAGAGAACCATGCGAGGGAGCCTTCTGACTGACCATTTGAAACTAATTTGAACGATGTAACGACATCACCTTAACGTATTAGATATATATAGGGTAGACTCGGTGTCGCTGTCATTTTCCGCACGGGTAACCTGCTGTCTGAGAGAACCATGCGAGAGAGCCTTCTGACGGATATTGGCGTATTGGCATTATTTGTCTCGTTGTGGAAAACTTTGGTGGGATTCTCAATTCAAACATTATCTATATTATACACTATGTTTGCATCCCATCCTCAAAATAAAGAGCTTATCAATTCCATGTCGCAATATAAATGTTCTTAACACAATTCACAATGGAGTATGCTTAGACTGAGCTTTCTGACGGACCATTTGAAACTAATTTGAACGATGTAACGACATCACCTTAACGTATTAGATATATATAGGGTAGACTCGGTGTCGCTGTCATTTTCCACACGGGTAACCTGCTGTCTGAGAGAACCATGCGAGGTAGCCTTCAGACAGATACTGGCGTATTGGCAACATTTGTTTCGTTGTGGTAAACTTTGGTGGGAATCTCAATTCAAACATAAACTATATTATACACTATGTTTGCATCCCATCCTGGCCGATATTTGAAACTCAAATGAACGATGTAATGACATCACCTTAACGTATTCGATACATATAGGGTAAACTTGGTGTTTTTTGCACATTCCTCATGTGTAATCTGCTGTTTTAGAGAACCATGCGAAGGAGCCTACAGACGAGTATTGACGAATTGTCGACATAGTGTCTCGTTTTTTCGAGAGAAAAGGAGCAAATGTTTCAATTTTCGTTTTTTGGCTCCAGTATTTTCCCTTAATGCAAGGTGTTTGTTCTCGGTTACGGTGCATTCGCGATCATGTGCTCACCTCACTTAGATGTGCATATTCTGGAGAAAATCGAGCCGAAAAATTTACCTTTCTGCAGAAATCGGGTGTGGTACATCAGACTTTTTCTTTATATGTTCAGAGCAGGGTGCTTAATGGGCGACCATTTGAAACTAATTTGAACGATGTAACGACATCACCTTAACGTATTAGATATATATTGGGTAGACTCGGTGTCGCTGTCATTTTCCGCACGGGTAACCTGCTGTCTGAGAGAATCATGCGAGGGAGCCTTCTGACTGACCATTTGAAACTAATTTGAACGATGTAACGACATCACCTTAACGTATTAGATATATATAGGGTAGACTCGGTGTCGCTGTCATTTTCCGCACGGGTAACCTGCTGTCTGAGAGAACCATGCGAGAGAGCCTTCTGACGGATATTGGCGTATTGGCATTATTTGTCTCGTTGTGGAAAACTTTGGTGGGATTCTCAATTCAAACATTATCTATATTATACACTATGTTTGCATCCCATCCTCAAAATAAAGAGCTTATCAATTCCATGTCGCAAAATAAAAGTTCTTAACACAATTCACAATGGAGTATGCTTAGACTGAGCTTTCTGACGGACCATTTGAAACTAATTTGAACGATGTAACGACATCACCTTAACGTATTAGATATATATAGGGTAGACTCGGTGTCGCTGTCATTTTCCACACGGGTAACCTGCTGTCTGAGAGAACCATGCGAGGTAGCCTTCAGACAGATACTGGCGTATTGGCAACATTTGTTTCGTTGTGGTAAACTTTGGTGGGAATCTCAATTCAAACATAAACTATATTATACACTATGTTTGCATCCCATCCTGGCCGAACATTTGAAACTCAAATGAACGATGTAATGACATCACCTTAACGTATTCGATACATATAGGGTAAACTTGGTGTTTTTTGCACATTCCTCATGTGTAATCTGCTGTTTTAGAGAACCATGCGAAGGAGCCTACAGACGAGTATTGACGAATTGTCGACATAGTGTCTCGTTTTTTCGAGAGAAAAGGAGCAAATGTTTCAATTTTCGTTTTTTGGCTCCAGTATTTTCCCTTAATGCAAGGTGTTTGTTCTCGGTTACGGTGCATTCGCGATCATGTGCTCACCTCACTTAGATGTGCATATTCTGGAGAAAATCGAGCCGAAAAATTTACCTTTCTGCAGAAATCGGGTGTGGTACATCAGACTTTTTCTTTATATGTTCAGAGCAGGGTGCTTAATGGGCGACCATTTGAAACTAATTTGAACGATGTAACGACATCACCTTAACGTATTAGATATATATAGGGTAGACTCGGTGTCGCTGTCATTTTCCGCACGGGTAACCTGCTGTCTGAGAGAACCATGCGAGAGAGCCTTCTGACGGATATTGGCGTATTGGCATTATTTGTCTCGACCATCAGACTTTTTCTTTATATGTTCAGAGCAGGGTGCTTATTGGGCGACCAATTGAAACTAATTTGAACGATGTAACGACATCACCTTAACGTATTAGATATATATAGGGTAGACTCGGTGTCGCTGTCTTTTTCCGCACGGGTAACCTGCTGTCTGAGAGAACCATGCGAGGGAGCCTTCTGACGGACCATTTGAAACTAATTTGAACGATGTAACGACATCACCTTAACGTATTAGATATATATATGGTAGACTCGGTGTCGCTGTCATTTTCCGCACGGGTAACCTGCTGTCTGAGAGAACCATGCGAGGGAGCCTTCTGACGGATACTGGCGCATTGGCAACATTTGTTTCGTTGTGGGAAACTTTGGTGGGAATCTCAATTCAAACAAACTATAATATACACTATGTTTGCATCCCATCCTGGCCGAACATTTGAAACTCAAATGAACGATGTAATGACATCACCTTAACGTATTCGATACATATAGGGTAGACTTGGTGTTTTTTGCACATTCCTCATGTGTAATGTGCTGTTTTAGAGAACCATGCGTAGGAGCCTACAGACGAGTATTGACGAATTGTCGACATAGTGTCTCGTTTTTTCGAGAGAAAAGGAGCAAATGTTTCAATTTTCGTTTTTTGGCTCCAGTATTTTCCCTTAATGCAAGGTGTTTGTTCTCGGTTACGGTGCATTCGCGATCATGTGCTCACCTCACTTAGATGTGCATATTCTGGAGAAAATCGAGCCGAAAAATTTACCTTTCTGCAGAAATCGGGTGTGGTACATCAGACTTTTTCTTTATATGTTCAGAGCAGGGTGCTTAATGGGCGACCATTTGAAACTAATTTGAACGATGTAACGACATCACCTTAACGTATTAGATATATATAGGGTAGACTCGGTGTCGCTGTCATTTTCCGCACGGGTAACCTGCTGTCTGAGAGAACCATGCGAGAGAGCCTTCTGACGGATATTGGCGTATTGGCATTATTTGTCTCGTTGTGGAAAACTTTGGTGGGATTCTCAATTCAAACATTATCTATATTATACACTATGTTTGCATCCCATCCTCAAAATAAAGAGCTTATCAATTCCATGTCGCAATATAAATGTTCTTAACACAATTCACAATGGAGTATGCTTAGACTGAGCTTTCTGACGGACCATTTGAAACTAATTTGAACGATGTAACGACATCACCTTAACGTATTAGATATATATAGGGTAGACTCGGTGTCGCTGTCATTTTCCACACGGGTAACCTGCTGTCTGAGAGAACCATGCGAGGTAGCCTTCAGACAGATACTGGCGTATTGGCAACATTTGTTTCGTTGTGGTAAACTTTGGTGGGAATCTCAATTCAAACATAAACTATATTATACACTATGTTTGCATCCCATCCTGGCCGAACATTTGAAACTCAAATGAACGATGTAATGACATCACCTTAACGTATTCGATACATATAGGGTAAACTTGGTGTTTTTTGCACATTCCTCATGTGTAATCTGCTGTTTTAGAGAACCATGCGAAGGAGCCTACAGACGAGTATTGACGAATTGTCGACATAGTGTCTCGTTTTTTCGAGAGAAAAGGAGCAAATGTTTCAATTTTCGTTTTTTGGCTCCAGTATTTTCCCTTAATGCAAGGTGTTTGTTCTCGGTTACGGTGCATTCGCGATCATGTGCTCACCTCACTTAGATGTGCATATTCTGGAGAAAATCGAGCCGAAAAATTTACCTTTCTGCAGAAATCGGGTGTGGTACATCAGACTTTTTCTTTATATGTTCAGAGCAGGGTGCTTATTGGGCGACCAATTGAAACTAATTTGAACGATGTAACGACATCACCTTAACGTATTAGATATATATAGGGTAGACTCGGTGTCGCTGTCTTTTTCCGCACGGGTAACCTGCTGTCTGAGAGAACCATGCGAGGGAGCCTTCTGACGGACCATTTGAAACTAATTTGAACGATGTAACGACATCACCTTAACGTATTAGATATATATATGGTAGACTCGGTGTCGCTGTCATTTTCCGCACGGGTAACCTGCTGTCTGAGAGAACCATGCGAGGGAGCCTTCTGACGGATACTGGCGCATTGGCAACATTTGTTTCGTTGTGGGAAACTTTGGTGGGAATCTCAATTCAAACAAACTATATTATACACTATGTTTGCATCCCATCCTGGCCGAACATTTGAAACTCAAATGAACGATGTAATGACATCACCTTAACGTATTCGATACATATAGGGTAGACTTGGTGTTTTTTGCACATTCCTCATGTGTAATGTGCTGTTTTAGAGAACCATGCGTAGGAGCCTACAGACGAGTATTGACGAATTGTCGACATAGTGTCTCGTTTTTTCGAGAGAAAAGGAGCAAATGTTTCAATTTTCGTTTTTTGGCTCCAGTATTTTCCCTTAATGCAAGGTGTTTGTTCTCGGTTACGGTGCATTCGCGATCATGTGCTCACCTCACTTAGATGTGCATATTCTGGAGAAAATCGAGCCGAAAAATTTACCTTTCTGCAGAAATCGGGTGTGGTACATCAGACTTTTTCTTTATATGTTCAGAGCAGGGTGCTTAATGGGCGACCATTTGAAACTAATTTGAACGATGTAACGACATCACCTTAACGTATTAGATATATATTGGGTAGACTCGGTGTCGCTGTCATTTTCCGCACGGGTAACCTGCTGTCTGAGAGAATCATGCGAGGGAGCCTTCTGACTGACCATTTGAAACTAATTTGAACGATGTAACGACATCACCTTAACGTATTAGATATATATAGGGTAGACTCGGTGTCGCTGTCATTTTCCGCACGGGTAACCTGCTGTCTGAGAGAACCATGCGAGAGAGCCTTCTGACGGATATTGGCGTATTGGCATTATTTGTCTCGTTGTGGAAAACTTTGGTGGGATTTTCAATTCAAACATTATCTATATTATACACTATGTTTGCATCCCATCCTCAAAATAAAGAGCTTATCAATTCCATGTCGCAATATAAATGTTCTTAACACAATTCACAATGGAGTATGCTTAGACTGAGCTTTCTGACGGACCATTTGAAACTAATTTGAACGATGTAACGACATCACCTTAACGTATTAGATATATATAGGGTAGACTCGGTGTCGCTGTCATTTTCCACACGGGTAACCTGCTGTCTGAGAGAACCATGCGAGGTAGCCTTCAGACAGATACTGGCGTATTGGCAACATTTGTTTCGTTGTGGTAAACTTTGGTGGGAATCTCAATTCAAACATAAACTATATTATACACTATGTTTGCATCCCATCCTGGCCGAACATTTGAAACTCAAATGAACGATGTAATGACATCACCTTAACGTATTCGATACATATAGGGTAAACTTGGTGTTTTTTGCACATTCCTCATGTGTAATCTGCTGTTTTAGAGAACCATGCGAAGGAGCCTACAGACGAGTATTGACGAATTGTCGACATAGTGTCTCGTTTTTTCGAGAGAAAAGGAGCAAATGTTTCAATTTTCGTTTTTTGGCTCCAGTATTTTCCCTTAATGCAAGGTGTTTGTTCTCGGTTACGGTGCATTCGCGATCATGTGCTCACCACACTTAGATGTGCATATTCTGGAGAAAATCGAGCCGAAAAATTTACCTTTCTGCAGAAATCGGGTGTGGTACATCAGACTTTTTCTTTATATGTTCAGAGCAGGGTGCTTAATGGGCGACCATTTGAAACTAATTTGAACGATGTAACGACATCACCTTAACGTATTAGATATATATAGGGTAGACTCGGTGTCGCTGTCATTTTCCGCACGGGTAACCTGCTGTCTGAGAGAACCATGCGAGAGAGCCTTCTGACGGATATTGGCGTATTGGCATTATTTGTCTCGTTGTGGAAAACTTTGGTGGGATTTTCAATTCAAACATTATCTATATTATACACTATGTTTGCATCCCATCCTCAAAATAAAGAGCTTATCAATTCCATGTCGCAATATAAATGTTCTTAACACAATTCACAATGGAGTATGCTTAGACTGAGCTTTCTGACGGACCATTTGAAACTAATTTGAACGATGTAACGACATCACCTTAACGTATTAGATATATATAGGGTAGACTCGGTGTCGCTGTCATTTTCCACACGGGTAACCTGCTGTCTGAGAGAACCATGCGAGGTAGCCTTCAGACAGATACTGGCGTATTGGCAACATTTGTTTCGTTGTGGTAAACTTTGGTGGGAATCTCAATTCAAACATAAACTATATTATACACTATGTTTGCATCCCATCCTGGCCGAACATTTGAAACTCAAATGAACGATGTAATGACATCACCTTAACGTATTCGATACATATAGGGTAAACTTGGTGTTTTTTGCACATTCCTCATGTGTAATCTGCTGTTTTAGAGAACCATGCGAAGGAGCCTACAGACGAGTATTGACGAATTGTCGACATAGTGTCTCGTTTTTTCGAGAGAAAAGGAGCAAATGTTTCAATTTTCGTTTTTTGGCTCCAGTATTTTCCCTTAATGCAAGGTGTTTGTTCTCGGTTACGGTGCATTCGCGATCATGTGCTCACCTCACTTAGATGTGCATATTCTGGAGAAAATCGAGCCGAAAAATTTACCTTTCTGCAGAAATCGGGTGTGGTACATCAGACTTTTTCTTTATATGTTCAGAGCAGGGTGCTTAATGGGCGACCATTTGAAACTAATTTGAACGATGTAACGACATCACCTTAACGTATTAGATATATATAGGGTAGACTCGGTGTCGCTGTCATTTTCCGCACGGGTAACCTGCTGTCTGAGAGAACCAGGCGAGGGAGCCTTCTGACGGACCATTTGAAACTAATTTGAACGATGTAACGACATCACCTTAACGTATTAGATATATATAGGGTAGACTCGGTGTCGCTGTTTTAGAGAAGCATGCGAAGGAGCCTACAGACGAGTATTGACGAATTGTCGACATAGTGTCTCGTTGTTTCGAGAGAAAAGGAGCAAATGTTTCAATTTTCGTTTTTTGGCTCCAGTATTTTCCCTTAATGCAAGGTGTTTGTTCTCGGTTACGGTGCATTCGCGATCATGTGCTCACCTCACTCAGATGTGCATATTCTGGAGAAAATCGAGCCGAAAAATTTACCTTTCTGCAGAAATCGGGTGTGGTACATCAGACTTTTTCTTTATATGTTCAGAGCAGGGTGCTTAATGGGCGACCATTTGAAACTAATTTGAACGATGTAACGACATCACCTTAACGTATTAGATATATATTGGGTAGACTCGGTGTCGCTGTCATTTTCCGCACGGGTAACCTGCTGTCTGAGAGAATCATGCGAGGGAGCCTTCTGACTGACCATTTGAAACTAATTTGAACGATGTAACGACATCACCTTAACGTATTAGATATATATAGGGTAGACTCGGTGTCGCTGTCATTTTCCGCACGGGTAACCTGCTGTCTGAGAGAACCATGCGAGAGAGCCTTCTGACGGATATTGGCGTATTGGCATTATTTGTCTCGTTGTGGAAAACTTTGGTGGGATTCTCAATTCAAACATTATCTATATTATACACTATGTTTGCATCCAATCCTCAAAATAAAGAGCTTATCAATTCCATGTCGCAATATAAATGTTCTTAACACAATTCACAATGGAGTATGCTTAGACTGAGCTTTCTGACGGACCATTTGAAACTAATTTGAACGATGTAACGACATCACCTTAACGTATTAGATATATATAGGGTAGACTCGGTGTCGCTGTCATTTTCCGCACGGGTAACCTGCTGTCTGAGAGAACCAGGCGAGGGAGCCTTCTGACGGACCATTTGAAACTAATTTGAACGATGTAACGACATCACCTTAACGTATTAGATATATATAGGGTAGACTCGGTGTCGCTGTTTTAGAGAAGCATGCGAAGGAGCCTACAGACGAGTATTGACGAATTGTCGACATAGTGTCTCGTTTTTTCGAGAGAAAAGGAGCAAATGTTTCAATTTTCGTTTTTTGGCTCCAGTATTTTCCCTTAATGCAAGGTGTTTGTTCTCGGTTACGGTGCATTCGCGATCATGTGCTCACCTCACTTAGATGTGCATATTCTGGAGAAAATCGAGCCGAAAAATTTACCTTTCTGCAGAAATCGGGTGTGGTACATCAGACTTTTTCTTTATATGTTCAGAGCAGGGTGCTTAATGGGCGACCATTTGAAAATAATTTGAACGATGTTCGACATCACCTTAACGTATTAGATATATATTGGGTAGACTCGGTGTCGCTGTCATTTTCCGCACGGGTAACCTGCTGTCTGAGAGAATCATGCGAGGGAGCCTTCTGACTGACCATTTGAAACTAATTTGAACGATGTAACGACATCACCTTAACGTATTAGATATATATAGGGTAGACTCGGTGTCGCTGTCATTTTCCGCACGGGTAACCTGCTGTCTGAGAGAACCATGCGAGAGAGCCTTCTGACGGATATTGGCGTATTGGCATTATTTGTCTCGTTGTGGAAAACTTTGGTGGGATTTTCAATTCAAACATTATCTATATTATACACTATGTTTGCATCCCATCCTCAAAATAAAGAGCTTATCAATTCCATGTCGCAAAATAAATGTTCTTAACACAATTCACAATGGAGTATGCTTAGACTGAGCTTTCTGACGGACCATTTGAAACTAATTTGAACGATGTAACGACATCACCTTAACGTATTAGATATATATAGGGTAGACTCGGTGTCGCTGTCATTTTCCACACGGGTAACCTGCTGTCTGAGAGAACCATGCGAGGTAGCCTTCAGACAGATACTGGCGTATTGGCAACATTTGTTTCGTTGTGGTAAACTTTGGTGGGAATCTCAATTCAAACAAACTATATTATACACTATGTTTGCATCCCATCCTGGGCGAACATTTGAAACTCAAATGAACGATGTAATGACATCACCTTAACGTATTCGATACATATAGGGTAGACTTGGTGTTTTTTGCACATTCCTCATGTGTAATGTGCTGTTTTAGAGAACCATGCGAAGGAGCCTACAGACGAGTATTGACGAATTGTCGACATAGTGTCTCGTTGTTTCGAGAGAAAAGGAGCAAATGTTTCAATTTTCGTTTTTTGGCTCCAGTATTTTCCCTTAATGCAAGGTGTTTGTTCTCGGTTACGGTGCATTCGCGATCATGTGCTCACCTCACTTAGATGTGCATATTCTGGAGAAAATCGAGCCGAAAAATTTACCTTTCTGCAGAAATCGGGTGTGGTACATCAGACTTTTTCTTTATATGTTCAGAGCAGGGTGCTTATTGGGCGACCATTTGAAACTAATTTGAACGATGAAACGACATCACCTTAACGTATTAGATATATATAGGTAGACTCGGTGTCGCTGTCAGTTTCCGCACGGGTAACCAGCTGTCTGAGAGAACCATGCGAGGGAGCTTTCTGACGGATATTGGCGTATTGGCAACATTTGTCTCGTTGTGGGAAACTTTGGTGGGAATCTCAATTCAAACATTAACTATATTATACATGTTTGCATCCCATCCTCAAAATAAAGAGCTTATCAATTACATGTCGCAATATAAATGTTCTTAACACAATTAACAATGGAGTATGCTTAGACTGAGTAAAAACTTCCCTCATCCAATGTTTAATGGAGTAAAATTTGTTGAATCATTAATGCCTCATTAAATCTTATGCAGCGCAAAGATTTAAAGACTTCAAATACAAAGTTCAAAATACACTGAATTCAACACCATGAAAAGTGGATGAATTGCAATCGGTGAGGTATGCACATGTAAGCTGCAAAGCTGAAGTACTGTGCTTTATTAAAAGAATTTTTTTAGGAGGGATATTCCTGCGCGGGCCCTAAGCCTCAGGTTGGCTTACTAAGTGTTCTTTATATGTTCTGAGCAGGGTGCTTATTGGGCGACCATTTGAAACTAATTTGAACGATGTAACGACATCACCTTAACGTATTAGATATATATTGGGTAGACTCGGTGTAGCTGTCATTTTCCGCACGGGTAACCTGCTGTCTGAGAGAATCATGCGAGGGAGCCTTCTGACTGACCATTTGAAACTAATTTGAACGATGTAACGACATCACCTTAACGTATTAGATATATATAGGGTAGACTCGGTGTCGCTGTTTTAGAGAAGCATGCGAAGGAGCCTACAGACGAGTATTGACGAATTGTCGACATAGTGTCTCGTTGTTTCGAGAGAAAAGGAGCAAATGTTTCAATTTTCGTTTTTTGGCTCCATTAATTTCCCTTAATGCAAGGTGTTTGTTCTCGGTTACGGTGCATTCGCGATCATGTGCTCACCTCACTTAGATGTGCATATTCTGGAGAAAATCTTGCCGAAAAATTTACCTTTCTGCAGAAATCGGGTGTGGTACATCAGACTTTTTCTTTATATGTTCAGAGCAGGGTGCTTATTGGGCGACCATTTGAAACTAATTTGAACGATGTAACAACATCACCTTAACGTATTAGATATATATAGGGTAGACTCGGTGTCGCTGTCATTTTCCGCACGGGTAAACTGCTGTCTGAGAGAACCATGCGAGGGAGCTTTCTGACGGACCATTTGAAACTAATTTGAACGATGTAACGACATCACCTTAACGTATTCGATATATATAGGGTAGACTCGGTGTTGGTGTCATTTTCCGCACGGGTAACCTGCTGTCTGAGAGAACCATGCGAGGTAGCCTTCAGACAGATACTGGCGTATTGGCAACATTTGTTTCGTTGTGGTAAACTTTGGTGGGAATCTCAATTCAAACAAACTATATTATACACTATGTTTGCATCCCATCCTGGGCGAACATTTGAAACTCAAATGAACGATGTAATGACATCACCTTAACGTATTCGATACATATAGGGTAGACTTGGTGTTTTTTGCACATTCCTCATGTGTAATGTGCTGTTTTAGAGAACCATGCGAAGGAGCCTACAGACGAGTATTGACGAATTGTCGACATAGTGTCTCGTTGTTTCGAGAGAAAAGGAGCAAATGTTTCAATTTTCGTTTTTTGGCTCCAGTATTTTCCCTTAATGCAAGGTGTTTGTTCTCGGTTACGGTGCATTCGCGATCATGTGCTCACCTCACTTAGATGTGCATATTCTGGAGAAAATCGAGCCGAAAAATTTACCTTTCTGCAGAAATCGGGTGTGGTACATCAGACTTTTTCTTTATATGTTCAGAGCAGGGTGCTTATTGGGCGACCAATTGAAACTAATTTGAACGATGTAACGACATCACCTTAACGTATTAGATATATATAGGGTAGACTCGGTGTCGCTGTCTTTTTCCGCACGGGTAACCTGCTGTCTGAGAGAACTATGCGAGGGAGCCTTCTGACGGACCATTTGAAACTAATTTGAACGATGTAACGACATCACCTTAACGTATTAGATATATATATGGTAGACTCGGTGTCGCTGTCATTTTCCGCACGGGTAACCTGCTGTCTGAGAGAACCATGCAAGGGAGCCTTCTGACGGATACTGGCGCATTGGCAACATTTGTTTCGTTGTGGGAAACTTTGGTGGGAATCTCAATTCAAACAAACTATATTATACACTATGTTTGCATCCCATCCTGGCCGAACATTTGAAACTCAAATGAACGATGTAATGACATCACCTTAACGTATTCGATACATATAGGGTAGACTTGGTGTTTTTTGCACATTCCTCATGTGTAATGTGCTGTTTTAGAGAACCATGCGAAGGAGCCTACAGACGAGTATTGACGAATTGTCGACATAGTGTCTCGTTGTTGCTAGAGAAAAGGAGCAAATGTTTCCCATTATTTTGTTTTTAGGCTCCAGTCTTTTCCCTCAATGCAAGGTGCTAGTTCTCGTTTCCGGTGCGGTCGCGATCATGTGCACACCTCACTTAGATGTGCTTATTCTGGCCGAAATAGTCGAGCCGAAAAATTTACCTTTCTCCAGAAATCGAATGTGGTATATCACACTTTTTCGTTATATGTTCTGAGCAGGGTGCTTACTGGCCGAACATTTGAAACTCAAATGAACGATGTAATGACATCACCTTAACGTATTCGATACATATAGGGTAGACTCGGATTTTTTTTGCGCATTCCTCATGTGTAATCTGCTGTTTTTAGAGAACCATGCGTTCCTACCTACAGCCTACAGACGAGTATTGACGAATTGTCGACATAGTGTCTCGTTGTTTCGAGAGAAAAGGAGCAAATGTTTCAATTTTCGTTTTTTGGCTCCAGTATTTTCCCTTAATGCAAGGTGTTTGTTCTCGGTTACGGTGCATTCGCGATCATGTGCTCACCTCACTTAGATGTGCATATTCTGGAGAAAATAGAGCCGAATAATTTACCTTTCTGCAGAAATCAGGTGTGGTACATCAGACTTTTTCTTTATATGTTCAGAGCAGGGTGCTTATTGGGCGACCAATTGAAACTAATTTGAACGATGTAACGACATCACCTTAACGTATTAGATATATATAGGGTAGACTCGGTGTCGCTGTCTTTTTCCGCACGGGTAACCTGCTGTCTGAGAGAACCATGCGAGGGAGCCTTCTGACGGACCATTTGAAACTAATTTGAACGATGTAACGACATCACCTTAACGTATTAGATATATATATGGTAGACTCGGTGTCGCTGTCATTTTCCGCACGGGTAACCTGCTGTCTGAGAGAACCATGCGAGGGAGCCTTCTGACGGATACTGGCGCATTGGCAACATTTGTTTCGTTGTGGGAAACTTTGGTGGGAATCTCAATTCAAACAAACTATATTATACACTATGTTTGCATCCCATCCTGGCCGAACATTTGAAACTCAAATGAACGATGTAATGACATCACCTTAACGTATTCGATACATATAGGGTAGACTTGGTGTTTTTTGCACATTCCTCATGTGTAATGTGCTGTTTTAGAGAACCATGCGAAGGAGCCTACAGACGAGTATTGACGAATTGTCGACATAGTGTCTCGTTTTTTCGAGAGAAAAGGAGCAAATGTTTCAATTTTCGTTTTTTGGCTCCAGTATTTTCCCTTAATGCAAGGTGTTTGTTCTCGGTTACGGTGCATTCGCGATCATGTGCTCACCTCACTTAGATGTGCATATTCTGGAGAAAATCGAGCCGAAAAATTTACCTTTCTGCAGAAATCGGGTGTGGTACATCAGACTTTTTCTTTATATGTTCAGAGCAGGGTGCTTATTGGGCGACCAATTGAAACTAATTTGAACGATGTAACGACATCACCTTAACGTATTAGATATATATTGGGTAGACTCGGTGTCGCTGTCTTTTTCCGCACGGGTAACCTGCTGTCTGAGAGAACCATGCGAGGGAGCCTTCTGACGGACCATTTGAAACTAATTTGAACGATGTAACGACATCACCTTAACGTATTAGATATATATATGGTAGACTCGGTGTCGCTGTCATTTTCCGCACGGGTAACCTGCTGTCTGAGAGAACCATGCGAGGGAGCCTTCTGACGGATACTGGCGCATTGGCAACATTTGTTTCGTTGTGGGAAACTTTGGTGGGAATCTCAATTCAAACAACCTATATTATACACTATGTTTGCATCCCATCCTGGCCGAACATTTGAAACTCAAATGAACGATGTAATGACATCACCTTAACGTATTCGATACATATAGGGTAAACTTGGTGTTTTTTGCACATTCCTCATGTGTAATCTGCTGTTTTAGAGAACCATGCGAAGGAGCCTACAGACGAGTATTGACGAATTGTCGACATAGTGTCTCGTTGTTGCTAGAGAAAAAGAGCAAATGTTTCCCATTATTTTGTTTTTAGGCTCCAGTCTTTTCCCTCAATGCAAGGTGCTAGTTCTCGTTTACGGTGCGGTCGCGATCATGTGCTCACCTCACTTAGATGTGCTTATTCTGGAGGAAATCGAGCCGAAAAATTTACCTTTCTCCAGAAATCGAATGTGGTACATCACACTTTTTCGTTATATGTTCTGAGCAGGGTGCTTACTGGCCGAACATTTGAAACTCAAATGAACGATTTAATGACATGACCTTAACGTAATCGATACATATAGGGTAGACGCGGTATTTTTTGCACATTCCTCATGGGTAATCTGCTGTTTTAGAGATCCATGCGAAGGAGCCTACAGACGAGTATTGACGAATTGTCGACATAGTGTCTCGTTGTTTCGAGAGAAAAGGAGCAAATGTTTCAATTTTCGTTTTTTGGCTCCAGTATTTTCCCTTAATGCAAGGTGTTTGTTCTCGGTTACGGTGCATTCGCGATCATGTGCTCACCTCACTTAGATGTGCATATTCTGGAGAAAATCGAGCCGAAAAATTTACCTTTCTGCAGAAATCGGGTGTGGTACATCAGACTTTTTCTTTATATGTTCAGAGCAGGGTGCTTATTGGGCGACCAATTGAAACTAATTTGAACGATGTAACGACATCACCTTAACGTATTAGATATATATTGGGTAGACTCGGTGTCGCTGTCTTTTTCCGCACGGGTAACCTGCTGTCTGAGAGAACCATGCGAGGGAGCCTTCTGACGGACCATTTGAAACTAATTTGAACGATGTAACGACATCACCTTAACGTATTAGATATATATATGGTAGACTCGGTGTCGCTGTCATTTTCCGCACGGGTAACCTGCTGTCTGAGAGAACCATGCGAGGGAGCCTTCTGACGGATACTGGCGCATTGGCAACATTTGTTTCGTTGTGGGAAACTTTGGTGGGAATCTCAATTCAAACAACCTATATTATACACTATGTTTGCATCCCATCCTGGCCGAACATTTGAAACTCAAATGAACGATGTAATGACATCACCTTAACGTATTCGATACATATAGGGTAAACTTGGTGTTTTTTGCACATTCCTCATGTGTAATCTGCTGTTTTAGAGAACCATGCGAAGGAGCCTACAGACGAGTATTGACGAATTGTCGACATAGTGTCTCGTTGTTGCTAGAGAAAAAGAGCAAATGTTTCCCATTATTTTGTTTTTAGGCTCCAGTCTTTTCCCTCAATGCAAGGTGCTAGTTCTCGTTTACGGTGCGGTCGCGATCATGTGCTCACCTCACTTAGATGTGCTTATTCTGGAGGAAATCGAGCCGAAAAATTTACCTTTCTCCAGAAATCGAATGTGGTACATCACACTTTTTCGTTATATGTTCTGAGCAGGGTGCTTACTGGCCGAACATTTGAAACTCAAATGAACGATTTAATGACATGACCTTAACGTAATCGATACATATAGGGTAGACGCGGTGTTTTTTGCACATTCCTCATGGGTAATCTGCTGTTTTAGAGATCCATGCGAAGGAGCCTACAGACGAGTATTGACGAATTGTCGACATAGTGTCTCGTTGTTTCGAGAGAAAAGGAGCAAATGTTTCAATTTTCGTTTTTTGGCTCCAGTATTTTCCCTTAATGCAAGGTGTTTGTTCTCGGTTACGGTGCATTCGCGATCATGTGCTCACCTCACTTAGATGTGCATATTCTGGAGAAAATCGAGCCGAAAAATTTACCTTTCTGCAGAAATCGGGTGTGGTACATCAGATTTTTTCTTTATATGTTCAGAGCAGGGTGCTTATTGGGCGACCATTTGAAACTAATTTGAACGATGTAACGACATCACCTTAACGTATTCGATATATATAGGGTAGACTGGGTGTCGCTGTCATTTTCCGCACGGATAACCTGCTG
Organism: Procambarus clarkii; assembly: GCF_040958095.1. Classification (NCBI taxonomy): domain Eukaryota; kingdom Metazoa; phylum Arthropoda; class Malacostraca; order Decapoda; family Cambaridae; genus Procambarus; species Procambarus clarkii. The sequence goes on along the minus strand of NC_091220.1, from coordinate 30,496,875 downwards.
TCTGAGAGAACCATGCGAGGTAGCCTTCTGACAGATACTGGCGTATTGGCAACATTTGTTTCGTTGTGGTAAACTTTGGTGGGAATATCAATTCAAACATAAGCTATATTATACACTATGTTTGCATCCCATCCTGGCCGAACATTTGAAACTCAAATGAACGATGTAATGACATCACCTTAACGTATTCGATACATATAGGGTAAACTTGGTGTTTTTTGCACATTCCTCATGTGTAATCTGCTGTTTTAGAGAACCATGCGAAGGAGCCTACAGACGAGTATTGACGAATTGTCGACATAGTGTCTCGTTGTTGCTAGAGAAAAAGAGCAAATGTTTCCCATTATTTTGTTTTTAGGCTCCAGTCTTTTCCCTCAATGCAAGGTGCTAGTTCTCGTTTACGGTGCGGTCGCGATCATGTGCTCACCTCACTTAGATGTGCTTATTCTGGAGGAAATCGAGCCGAAAAATTTACCTTTCTCCAGAAATCGAATGTGGTACATCACACTTTTTCGTTATATGTTCTGAGCAGGGTGCTTACTGGCCGAACATTTGAAACTCAAATGAACGATTTAATGACATGACCTTAACGTAATCGATACATATAGGGTAGACGCGGTGTTTTTTGCACATTCCTCATGGGTAATCTGCTGTTTTAGAGATCCATGCGAAGGAGCCTACAGACGAGTATTGACGAATTGTCGACATAGTGTCTCGTTGTTTCGAGAGAAAAGGAGCAAATGTTTCAATTTTCGTTTTTTGGCTCCAGTATTTTCCCTTAATGCAAGGTGTTTGTTCTCGGTTACGGTGCATTCGCGATCATGTGCTCACCTCACTTAGATGTGCATATTCTGGAGAAAATCGAGCCGAAAAATTTACCTTTCTGCAGAAATCGGGTGTGGTACATCAGACTTTTTCTTTATATGTTCAGAGCAGGGTGCTTATTGGGCGACCAATTGAAACTAATTTGAACGATGTAACGACATCACCTTAACGTATTAGATATATATTGGGTAGACTCGGTGTCGCTGTCTTTTTCCGCACGGGTAACCTGCTGTCTGAGAGAACCATGCGAGGGAGCCTTCTGACGGACCATTTGAAACTAATTTGAACGATGTAACGACATCACCTTAACGTATTAGATATATATATGGTAGACTCGGTGTCGCTGTCATTTTCCGCACGGGTAACCTGCTGTCTGAGAGAACCATGCGAGGGAGCCTTCTGACGGATACTGGCGCATTGGCAACATTTGTTTCGTTGTGGGAAACTTTGGTGGGAATCTCAATTCAAACAACCTATATTATACACTATGTTTGCATCCCATCCTGGCCGAACATTTGAAACTCAAATGAACGATGTAATGACATCACCTTAACGTATTCGATACATATAGGGTAAACTTGGTGTTTTTTGCACATTCCTCATGTGTAATCTGCTGTTTTAGAGAACCATGCGAAGGAGCCTACAGACGAGTATTGACGAATTGTCGACATAGTGTCTCGTTGTTGCTAGAGAAAAAGAGCAAATGTTTCCCATTATTTTGTTTTTAGGCTCCAGTCTTTTCCCTCAATGCAAGGTGCTAGTTCTCGTTTACGGTGCGGTCGCGATTATGTGCACACCTCACTTAGATGTGCTTATTCTGGAGAAAATCGAGCCGAAAAATTTACCTTTCTCCAGAAATCGAATGTGGTACATCACACTTTTTCGTTATATGTTCTGAGCAGGGTGCTTACTGGCCGAACATTTGAAACTCAAATGAACGATTTAATGACATGACCTTAACGTAATCGATACATATAGGGTAGACGCGGTGTTTTTTGCACATTCCTCATGGGTAATCTGCTGTTTTAGAGAACCATGCGAAGGAGCCTACAGACGAGTATTGACGAATTGTCGACATAGTGTCTCGTTGTTTCGAGAGAAAAGGAGCAAATGTTTCAATTTTCGTTTTTTGGCTCCAGTATTTTCCCTTAATGCAAGGTGTTTGTTCTCGGTTACGGTGCATTCGCGATCATGTGCTCACCTCACTTAGATGTGCATATTCTGGAGAAAATCGAGCCGAAAAATTTACCTTTCTGCAGAAATCGGGTGTGGTACATCAGACTTTTTCTTTATATGTTCAGAGCAGGGTGCTTATTGGGCGACCATTTGAAACTAATTTGAACGATGTAACGACATCACCTTAACGTATTCGATATATATAGGGTAGACTGGGTGTCGCTGTCATTTTCCGCACGGATAACCTGCTGTCTGAGAGAACCATGCGAGGTAGCCTTCTGACAGATACTGGCGTATTGGCAACATTTGTTTCGTTGTGGTAAACTTTGGTGGGAATATCAATTCAAACATAAGCTATATTATACACTATGTTTGCAT